>NW_013665851.1:585449-617834 GCF_000517525.1 Limulus polyphemus | reverse complement strand
CCATTGTTCGGGGATAAACAATACTAAGGAAGGGGTAGTGTTACGACAGCGGAAGTCACATGACGCTGGGAGTATGCTCGTTGGAGTTTCTCGAAGGGATATGAATTTGCCTGGCAACTCTGGTCTGATCGAGGTGCCCTCTTTTTTTTAATAAATAAGCCTGACAAGAAAAACCAGTGTGTGGGCAGATAGATAATTGAGTCAAGCGAACAGCAGGTACCGTAAGTAAAGTGTGTGAATCACTGTGATTTATAGCGTGTGTTATAAAAGTAGTTAAATTTAACGTACTGATTGGAAATTCTGTGTATTACAAAGTTGTATCGAGGAAAAAATAAACTGGTTTAATTAAGAAAGAACTTGTATCGCTGAAGTTCCTCGGAAATAATTTATAGCAGAAATTAACAAAGAAGCAGATACGTAACAATTATTTATATCAGGCCTATATGCAGAATGTTTGAAAGAGGGGTTCTAAGTAATGAGACCAAAAGCCAACACATATTATGAGAAGTACAATTGGCATGCAAATGATATGGGGGTCTGGAGGTATGCATCTCCAGAAAATTTGTAAAAAATAGTTGCTATTAGATTAAATTTGAAAGCAATTTTGCATGAAATATTGCTTAAACAATTGCATGTTTGTTCACATAAAATCCACAAACATCCAAAGAAAAGCCAACAAATCATCATTCTGTTGTAGCATTGCATTGGGAGCTAGACTTAAAGTAGCATAAATATGTATATTTTATTATAGTAAAGTACTGTACTATCTACATTCAGAGTAGTTATTAATTGTTAAATTATATTGCTAATTTAAACAACTCTGTACAACTATAGTATGTTAGCTATTTCAATCATTGGATATCGCATACGCACATGTATGCAATATTGAAATAACATGTTAATATGCTTCAATCTTCCAGGGTGCTTTTCCATACAGTTTCAGTGTTGATAGCAGTGTCATAATGATTATGTATTAAAGCTATAGCATTCAGTCTTTCTTTGGTTTGTGTACCCCTCAGGTAATTATTCAGCTGGCAGAGAGCAGATGCCAAATGTTCACATGAACATGAACTTAGCGGCAGTATTTTTTTATATCCCAAAAAAGAGGGGATTTGCCCGAACCTCCTTGAACCCCCATGTGTATGTGCATGATTTATATATACATTTTACTTTTGCTTCCATATAATGCCATTTCATTAGTAGTTTTTAATACTTCCTTAAGACTTGTTGTCAGAATTTGACAATAAACATTTTTTGCAACATCAGACAAAGTTTCAACACTGTCTAGTATTTTCTTCAGTGACTGGACACCAGTGTATAGAGTTGAAATGTATTTCAGGTTTTAGATATTGGTTTCAACTTAAACAGTTATCATTTATCATTTTAAACTAGTTGTCTGGTGTATCAATAAAATGTTTAATGTTATTTACCCAGACTTTTAACAATTTGAGGTATTTAAATCACAATTTGTTTAATTCTTTATTAACTTAAAAGTTACAAAGACTCATGTCTCTTATATTACAATATAGGAAAAATGTAACCACCAGTCCAGAACTTCATCTTGTTGTTAAAATATTTTTTTACAAACAACAAATTACAACATAATAATATTAACGTTTTTATTAGATATAAAAATAGAAAAAATATAATATGAAATAACTTATGATTTTGGCATTTTCATATTTACTACTATGATTTTATTTCTTTTATCGATAATGAGCTTTCTTAATGGGTAAAGAAACATGGATTAAATGTTAAATTGTAACCTGGTATATATATATATTTTTTGGTATAACTACATACATACATGCATACCTACACACATATATAATTTGTTTGCCTTAAAGTTCTTTTAATATTTACTTCCTGTTATCAGATTTTCTATTTTTTGTTAAACTGAATTCAGAAATTCAGTACTTTGAGCTATGTTCACAATTTCACATATATGAAAATAAGTCATACATGTTATGTTTCATATCTTTACTTATTTAACTCTATGTTTATAATAGTATTAAGATCTGGTTTTAAGTGACCTAGATGGGTTTTTGGTGCACTTCATTATATATATCTGTTGAACGTGTTATCTAACCTTTCATATATGTATACATCACACTGTTTGTACTAAAGTAGGTCTGTTGCCTAGGAAGGGTTACAAGTACCTGTTTTATTTATTTAACTAAATTTACAAGTCTGACTGTACTGAGTGCAGGTGCAGCAACTGCCATGCTCTAGTTTCCATGATTTTTGTACACAAATTGATCATCCAATATTCATGAGTATTAGCTTACGTGTTTCAGAGAGTTATAGGTAAGTTCATTTGATTTGCCAGTAGTGGAAGTTTTAAAGTTTAAATAGTCATGAAAAGTATATCTTGTTTAATTTATTACACATGTCACTATTTAATAACAGTTTTTAAATTAATAGTGTATATGTAGATTCTGTGAATGCTTGATTAATAATAATTATTTTCTTTTTGGATTTTTGCTTGTGTTAGAATTCTATCTCTGTGTGTATATGTATATTAATATATATATACATATAATTCAAACTATATATGTGTATAATTATTTCTACATAGTTATCAATATTTTTAATGTATTTTTTAGCCATTTATGTCTTTATATCTCATGGATTCCTTAAATGATTTTTCAGAAGATTCTTTAGTTATTATGGACAACTTGGGCCAGACAGGCATACTTTCAGAAGAAGAATGTTTTACCGGTTTTGCTGAACAAACAAGGTACCAACTTAGTCCTAGCAGTGCTCAAGAGAAGGCAAACATACTCAAAAAAGATGAAAGAGTCTTTGATTTCCCACCAGTTTTGTATAATTCTAAGGAAGGTCATGAGTTTTGTGAAACAAGAACTGACAATACACAACCTTTAAATTGTGAGGTAAGAATAGTGGTAAGTTTGGTTTTCATTTACTGTAACAATCTAACTAGGTAACCTGTTACTAGTATTTGAATTTCTTTCAAGACTATACTTCAGAAATACACCATCTACAAAATATCTAAAGTATAAAAAGTTAAAAAGATGTTTGATGGTTTATGTACATTTGTTTTGAATCAAGAATATCTTATCCCTTAAATTGAAAACCAATTTATCATTATGTTACAAAGTTAAAAATGGCTGTAACTATCCAACATTAATTTAAAGAATAAACAGAATAAGTATATATTGTGCAGTTTAGTTAAGATAATGCCTGCTGCCTTCTGATGGTGCTGTAGTTTGTTCATGGTCATCAAAAGTATGTATTTCTGAGGTGGAAGAAGAATAAGTTATGAATTTATATGTTAACAGAGAAAGAGCTGTAAAAAGTTATTTTAAAGATTACGGAACCCTTTTTTTAATAGTTTTTGGGGGGCAAGCCCAATTTTTTGAAAGACTTGTTAAGCACTCAAAAGTTTGTGTATGTAGATGAAAATTAGCATAATAGTAGTTTGAATACTGATATATTGAGTGAAAAACCTGTTGGATAATAAAAAATAAAAAGTCACTCATACTGTTTGATTGTTACTTTGGTCTGTAAATGGTAAATCACATAGCCCTAGTGTGTGTACAGTAATAGAAATACACAAGCAATACACATTGAGGAGTCACAAACGATGAGTTATGGCAAATATATTAATAATTTATTAATGACATAGAAATACAAAAGGAAAGTTAATAAGTAGTACAGTGCCCTAATATTTTATATGAGCCCTTTGCTTTACATAGAGCATTACACCTTGTTTTCATTCTGCTGTACAGTTTTTAATGTATGATTGTAGAATATTCTTCCAATTGTCCTCAAATTGTTTGGTCTCTTTTTGATCTTCCAGTTTTTACATAAATTCATACAGCTTCAAGAATTTATGTTCATATTAGGACTTGTGTAGACCAAGCCATATTGTGAGTGTTCCATCAGCCTCTTTACCATTAAGTAATAATTTCACCACATTGTCTTGCTAGAAGATGAATCTCCCCCAATGAATTCTGTTCCTGAGGGAATGGAATAATGAATCAGAATCTGCCTGTATTTTTCAGCACTCGATAGTTTGAGTATCATTAGTTTTGTGTAAATTACTTTTGAAAGAGATTCAGCCCCAAACTTGCACTGATCCCACACTACTTTGAAGTGTTTTGGTTTTCTTTGTCAACCATTTTAATTATTTTCAGTGATAGGTTAACATACTCTCATGAATCTTGTATATAGCTGGTACTGAAACACAGAGTTGTGCCATAATGTTTTTGCATGGAATATCCTTGACCACCCATATATTTGTCATGTGGTTTTTAGTCCTGGGAAACATGATTGAATTCTCATTACTACTACTGGACATGGTTTGACTGCATGTATTTTTATGGGTTTTATACTGGTGTTGCATTTTCTAACTGGTTGAATGACCAGTCACAGTGTAAACTATCAACATATCATTGTACTGTGGTGTATTTTCATTTCACATAATATAAGTAGAGCATTTTTGTATTTTTAATTTTGATATCCTTTTTCCTCACTGTTTTCACAGTTATTTTCAATAAGGTATTGGTAAATGTCAAAATATATTTAATGTAAAGTTTTTCTAATTCCTAATTTTTGTTGTTGTTAAATATTAGTTTTATTTTTCTGAATTTCTTATTTTTGTTGATTGAATGAATGCTCTAAACAGATGAAAAAATGATTGTATATAGTAATTATTCTGACTTATCTGAGACTAAGAAGAGATTTAAATACATTATTCATTCCAGGTATAAAGGTAGCTCTTACTTTGATGTGCAGTCCGTACAAGTCTTTTTCTTCCCACTTCTTCATGTCACTTTGTAAAATGACTCAAAAGCTCTCATGCTCATAATTTTTATAAGACTTATGAAATTCCTGTAAAGCAATAAAAATTTTTGATGTATCTGATTATGTTAAAAAGGAAATTTGTATGTGTTTGAAATTTTATTCTGTATTTACCTGTAGTTCTTTCATCTTGTATCTTTTTTACCCTTTGTGTAAGCATTTTTCCTTGTACACTTGGTTTGAAGGACTTAATTTATGGATTTCACTTTCCCTTTCCTTATGTGTTTATGGAATTGATGGTGTTTGTGTTACTAGACTTACCCTATTATATATTTTAATTTCCTCTATCAAGATTAGGTGTTAGTGATATCACATTTTCAATATCTCTGTGCTTTCGAGAAAGTCTCATTGGATTTTGTGATTATCTCATTGAACATCAAGAGATTCAAATACATTACTTTTTCAGGAAGGAAAAGTGGCTTTTACTTTGGCATACAGTCCACTTAAGTGTTATTCACTTGTCAATTCATGTTACACATTAGACTTTTTGATTATTTCAATGGACCTCCTGGTCATGCATCAGCTTGAAAATTTTGTTTACCCAAAAGGTTTAAATATTCTCCATTCAGCTGTTTGGAGATGTCATTTTTGTTTTTTATATAGATCTTCATCAGGTCAATACAGATAATCCTAAAGTGTGAATAGAAGAAATATGGTCTAGGAGAGACTACTGCTGGTTGAATACATGTAATTTTGGAAAATATAAAAATGGAAAAAAAGGAGTGAAAAAATATTTTGTTTTTTCTTCTTTGTAGTTTATATGACAGACTTACAGCTAGCTTTATGCAAAAGTTCACATGGTTCAGAGGGTTGTACTTGTAATTTTGAGTCTGAATCTTGAATGGATGAGGAGTATTCTTTAGTCTCTCTATTCTGATGGAATAGAATATCATGTTTCTGTGGATTTCATCTGTGACTGAGAAGGCCAAAAAACTTGTCTGATTCTCATATGCCCTTCAAGACTATGTTATGCTCATTTGGGTTAGTAGTTGGGAAAATGGTCATCTATGTATCCAGAATTATTTTTTACAGTCTTTGTTTTGTTGTTTTACAGGGTAAAATTGTTTTGTATTTGAGTTCTAAGACATGTTCCAGGAAGGCAAAAAGGACAGTCATGTATCTAGTGGATAAAAAAAGTGGTGATTTTATATGTCATGATAAGCATATTCCTATAGGTTGAAACTATTCCTTGCCCCTTTCCAGAATTTGGCAGAACTGTGGAAAGTATCTTGGGTTGAACCATCCTGTTATTCTTGTTTCTATTCTGGGAGAATACTTTCTTTGGTAGGTCAGTAGGTTGACTTTTCCTGGCTTTTTCTTTCATTCCTTCATCTTTGAGGATATACTTATTCATGGATATCTTTTATACTGATTGCAGTGCAGACTTTGGTTCTTAGTTTCAAACCATTACCAGTGTCTCAAGACGTTTAATGTTCTTGTGTTGTATCATCAAAGTTAATTTTTCATAATTCATTCTATGAATTAAACATTTGTTCCCTACATTCAGTGTTTTCAAACTCAAAATCTTCTGTTCTGGGCTTTAGACCAGACTGTTTCTTTTAGGACTTCTCACATTCTAGTATGTCTTATTTTATCAATTCCATTGTTTAACTTTGTTGTTTGCAACATGTTTTGAGGATATGGTCTGAGCTTGCCTGGATATCAGTTTCTTTGTGTGTTGGTGTGGTTGGAGCTGGACTGGCCAACATAAGTCCTCACACATGTGGTTGGGCTGGGATCCTGCTTCTACCCTGGACTGGATGATACATTCCCAATGCTGCTTGGTTATGGACTGAGATTGACCCTCCACATTGCATTCCACTGTCCTATCACCACCCAGATGTTGGGTTCCTGGGTGGCTGGTGTTAATTGTGTACTAGGTCTGCACACATGTTATGGAATGGAAGTCTTCTTTCCTTTCTGTTTCCTGGGCCTGAGATGAAGACAGTAGGGAACCTCATCCTACTGTGCCCTGGATGCTCCATTCTCAGTTCCACCAGGTTGTTTAACCAACTGCTTAAGGTTTCATGCACCCCAGACACTAAACAAGTTGCACATCCAATTTATTGGATATGTTTCTTTCCACCCTTTTTTGCAACATTTTCTTCAGTATGGGCAAAGAGTATACCTTGTATAGATGTGGTGCAGTTTCCCATGGGTGTGACCCCATCTATTGAGGTTTCACTCTCCATGAGCTCTCTTTGGACACTTTCCGAAGGGTGCTCATCTAGGTAAAATTGCACCAGTCCCCCCACCATTTCAGTGTGGGATTCTAGCTATTATGCTAGCGAAGGTAAGGTATTATATCCAAAATTAACATTTTCCTATACTGAAAATGTATTTTCCAACAGATAATTACCTCCTCTCACACTTCCCACCCATCCTTCCAACTTCCAGTGCTTACTTTTTGCCTAAGTTATGATTGGGTTCTACAGTATAGAGAGAGTCAGTTTCTCCAGGATGGTGTGTCACACTCTTATTGTTGGAGGGTTGTTGCATGCTACAACACAGCTGTGCCATGCGCAAACATGTGGAGGTAGGTGGGGGCACAAGGCTAGTGGTGAGTGGAAATTTCCAGTGTTCGTTGAAAAAAGCTATTATGTGAAGAGAGGTAAGTATCTATCAAAAACACATTTTCAGAGTAGGAAAACGTTAACTTTTAACTCTTCTTACACAAGGCATTACCAACAAGGAACCATCAAATTTTAGTGCTTATTTAAAAACACAAGATGAATAACTTGACTTATATATGTATATCTGTCCTTGTACCTGTAAAATCACATATAAAATAACGTTTAGGGTATGTGGGTGTGTGACAGACAAAATAAAAAATAAGAATCTTGTAGCCAGGTAAATGTAAAATTAATTACAAAGTTCCTTTAAGAAAATGTGGCATTATGCATTTTAAACTAATGTATACATATATTTTTTGTATTTATCAGAATGTGTCAAGTATTAGTCTTCTCTTAGAGTTTTTGAATACTACAGCACATGAAGATAACAGAAGAATATTTACTAATATGAAGAGTTTTGCCTGCCTTATGAAACAGAATAAAATATTTTCTGTTCACATAAGAGATAACCCTTTATGGTAAGTAAGAACACATTTACTATAATCAAAAGGACTTTATCTGAGTTTTGAAATGTGTGGTAATAATGAAGTACATACTGTCTCATACTGTTAGTTGTTTTCAATATAATGGCTTACCTCCATACACAAAATAGCTTTCCTCAACTTGTACTGCCCTCTATATGTGCACATTTTTGCTTGCCTTTACGCTCCACATGGTATAGCTGCATTGTAGCATGCAAATAAGCATGCAATAACCCTCCACCAATAAGTGCGTGACACACTCTCCTGTTTCAGCTGGCTCCCTCTGTACTGTAGAACCCAATTTTCACTTTCAATTTGGCACATTAGTGTTAAGACGTGTTAATTTTCAATCATTGTTTGACATTAATTTATGTTTATTGTTTTTAGCGTTGTATATTAATCCACTTAGTTGTTTTTTTCAATATCTTACCACCTTTCACATAACAGGTTTTATCAACTTATGCTGCTCTCCATATGCAAATTTTTGCTCACCACTAGCCTGGATACTCCTACCCTCACGTGTTTTCACACCTTCCTAGTGCAACTCACTCCATCTATGCAGTAGAACCCAATCTTCCCTTCTCGATTTAACATGACAGAGATCAGTCATCTTGCTCACTGCATGTTTATTGTTAGTGTTCATTGCCTGTTGAATTTGAGATTGTGCTTTCGTTTTTTCAACCTCAAAAAAAATCTTTTTAACTTGAATTAATTTTTAGTTTCACTTATCATCTTTTTTGTGTTGTTTCATAATTGCTTCACGTAGATTTAATTTTATGTATTTCCTTGGAGTGTTCTTATATTCAGGAGATTTAACATAAATTCATAGTCTCAAGTCACAACCACTACTGCTTCAGACACTACTGGTGAACAATGGCCTATCACGATGGGTTGAAGTTTGACTTTATTGGTTGAGGAAGTTTTGTCCCTTGTCTGCCAAGAGATGGCTTCTTTCATGTGGGCTGAGGGGTCTCCTGTATATCAACCACTTCTCCCCTTTTCAGGGGAGCCAGAACCGGTGATAAGGATTTGGATAGCCCTTTTCCTCCCTCTTCCTTTGCTGTGCAGTCTCATTCTCAGACTATAGATGTGCCACGACCATCTTCTCCTTTTCTGGAGTTAGTATCACAGTTATGTTATGTTTTGTCTTTGTCTCTCGTGTCCTATGACCAGTTTCCCTCCCTATTGACTGATGCACCTTCCACCAAATATTTTGTTCTTCCTTCTTCCCCTGACATCAGGATCCATGCAGAGCATTTTACCCAGCAATTGCATTTGAGGTTCAGTATGCCATGTCCCCCACATGCAGCTAAAGCTCATGCATAAGCATACTGTCATTCAGCAAATCTGTTTCTTGACATGTAACAATTAGATTCACTCCTACCCCTTTGGGGTTTAAACCCTGTACCTGTTTGCACTTTTCACAGGCACAGTTTTCCCTCCTTTGTCTGACCTTAACATACATACCTTTCTTCCATACACCTTTTGTTTGAGGTTATCTGTCATTCCCTTGAGGGTTTTTTAGCAGATGCCTGTTCCTTCATCCTGTCCATGTTGGCATGCTTGTCCTCCTTTGCCCTTTCCTTCAACACATGGCTCCTTTGTTGTTGGGACCTCTAGGGCAGGGACACTCTTTTAACTCATGTGTCCCCCCCTTACATCTTTGAGAGATCTGTGCATCACCCCATTTTTACAGCAAATAGTTTTGGGGAGTCTTCCTGGCTCATTACAGTTGAGAGTTTTGAGGAACAAAATAGTAATGATCCATTCCGACAACTCGACAGTTGACAGTTATCTCTTACATCACTCAGCATGAGGGCACCTGGTTGCGGTCCCTGTGTCTTCATACATTTGACATGCTGTGCTGGGCTTACAGCCATCACATTTGTTTGCTGGATTGTCATGTCCCATGTGCTTGCAGTCATGTCACACATTAATTATTTTGTCCTCACAAGATTCTCCCCTTGGAGTGGTCCCTTGACCCTCAGGTTTTTAAATGGCTATGCTCTCAGTTAGGTACTCCCTGGCTGGATGCATTTGTCACCCACCTGAATACCAAATTCTCTCTGTTTTGGTCTCTTATTTCTCATCCTTCAGCTTTGGCAATAAATTCCCTCCAACAAGATTGGACAGGCCTCTACAATTATGCCTATTCCCCCATTCATCTTTTTTCCAGGATTCTATCCATTATCCAAACCACTCTGTGTCGAATCCTTCTAGTGGTTCTATCATGACCAGCTCAACCTTAGTTCCCACAACCTCTCCTTCTTCAGTTGTCACCACTATTGCCTCTTCCTCTCTCCCCTTCCCTCCTCCATCCCCACACTCTAGCTTCATACATGGCTTTTGTCCAGTCCCTTGTGAATAGTTTTAGACTATTCACCTGCATAGTGTCTCTTCTTTTCTACTCTGTTCACCCTGCCCCCTCCCCCCCAGTGACACAGTGGTATATCTGAGGACTTACAACGCTAGCAAATAAACTGTCCATCCCTCTTCTGTGTCAGCGTACCAGTGTACGTGGCATATTTTTTGCCATTGATCTGTGTCAGGGATTCATCCCTTCCTCATCTTCCATTCCTTACCTATCTGAGTTTTTTAGCCGGCTTTTCGACAGTGGTCTTTCTGTTTCAAACATTGCCTGTTATAGAGTAGTGTTATCCTCTGCATTTCGTTTTTCTCACTTCCACCACGTATTTTTCCTCTCCTAATATTTCCCTCTTATTTTGTTCCTTTCATCTCTATCATCTAACTCAACCCACACCCATACTGGATTGGGATTTACATGTTGTCTTACTTGCCCTTTCTCTCCCTCTGTTTGAACCATTGGCTTCTTGTTTCATATATCACTTATTCTTGAAAACCTCTTTCTTCCTTCTGTTGGCCCGTGGACATTGACTGTCAGATGTGTTTGCCCTTTATGTCTCTTGCATCCTTTACCACAAAACCTATGTTCTCCTTTATCCTGATCATACCTTCCTCTCTGCTGCAATTGAAGGTAATGTTGCCTTCACTCCTATTACCCTTCCTTCAATTTCCCTTCTATATTTCTGTACTGATCCCGATCATCTCTTGTGTTAGGGCACTGCATGGTTCCCTTTTGTGGTTCCAATTCCTGATTGTTTATACACTGAAATCCTTCAGTTTCCCATAACCTTTCTCCTATTACCCTACCTGACTGTGTTTAACAATTCCTCCTTGTCTCCTGACTCTCATCACCTTTTCCATGTCTCCTCACATCAGATTCACCAACTCATGATGCTTTTGGCTGCTCGTTTTTCTTGTCCTTTAGAAGACATTGTCCAGGCCAGCATGTGGACCACTCTTCATACATTTGTGTCCATCCTTTGGCACTATCCTTCTCAGCTGGGTATCATCTAACACCTGTCACCACCCTTCAGACATCAGTTCATCTTTAAATTGGTGTCTTTTCCTTATATATTTTCCTCTTACAGGACCATCTTCTCATGGGCTAACATGAGTAAAGCATGAGTAAAGGGATTGTTGCCCTTCCATACCATTCCCTTGATTATATAAGTCGGATACAGTCTGCTTTTCAAAATAGGGTTTCACAATCATCCATTACACTTTCTTCAGTGCTGCATTCCTCCAGATTATCCAGTGCATTATTTCCCTTTCTTCTAATGGAGTATGGAAGTACTTACCACTTACCAGCTCCTTGCTGCTGGAGTAGTGGACCATGGAGGCTTTCTCAGTCAAGAGTAAGTTGGTGGTGTTCTGCCATTGTAGGTGGCAGGGCTATCCTCCTACCATGGATCTGTTGTATGCTTTCAGATTCTGTACGGTGTGTCCTAAATTTTTCAATCACATGTCAATATGCAGTTCACCCCTGAAACTGGGAACCCTCCTTCCTACCACTGCCTGGATGTTGGTTCCTGGGCAATTGCTGTTGGTTGGAGCAGAGTGGGCTGGGACCCCCCTCTTACCTTAAACTGGATGATACATTCCCAATGCCATATGGGTTTGGACTGGAGTTAACCCTCCATGTTGCATTTCCAACTTTCTACCATCATCTGGATGTCAGTTACCAGGGGTACAGGTGTTGGTCATATTGGATTTGCACACATGATGGCTTAGGTTCTCAGAATGAAAGTACTTCTTCCCTTGTAGTTCATGAGTCTGAGGTGATTGGTAGAAGACCCTCCTCTTACTATGGGCCGATTGATCCAATGTCAGTGCCGCTGATTGTGGATTGGAGTTGACCTCCCACTTATGGTCTGATGCAATTTAACCACTTTACACCAAAGGCACTTTTATATTTTTAGATATGCTTTTTTTCTGCCCATTTTGTGACACATTCTTTCATCTAGGGTGAAGACTACACCTGGTTCAGTTGTGGTAAGATATCATATTGGAAGTTAATACTTTCCTACATTGAAAATATATTTACGATAGATAATTATCTCCTTTCACACTTCCCACCTATCCTCCCCACTTTCAGTGTGTTTTTCTTGCCTAATCTCAAACTGAAGATTGGGTTTTAGTGTATAGAGAGAGTCAGCTGTACAAGGAGAGTGTGTCACACTCCTGTTGGTGCAGGGCTGTCCATACTTATTTGCATGCTGCAATGCAACTATACCATGTGGAAAACACATGAAGGTAGGTGGGAGCATAAAGGCTAGTGGCAAACAAAAATTTGCACATATAGAGGGCAGTATAAATCAAGGAAAGGTATTTTGTGAGAGGAAGGTAAGTATCTATCGGAAATATATTTACAGAGTAGCAAAATATGAACTTTTGACATGGATACTTCATTAATTTATGAAACAGCTACTTTACACACACTGTAAAAATTATATAAAAAAGTCACCTGGACTCAGTTTATAACATAATATATGCTTTTCATAAATTGCATTATTTGGATTTAAATGAAAGTGAAATTTTCCCTCTAGCTGAAAAGCTGTTGACAAACTTTCTTCATAACAGTGTATATTCATAATAACCATAACTTTATCAAATACATGTTAAAGCTTGAAGACTTAATGCAGTCCTACGTGTTTTGCGTCACTTGTATATGCACAGGTGCATGTAATGAAACTTTGATTAATTTTATTAGTTTGTCTATTTCAAATAGTGAATGAGACTTTGGTATTATATTCAGAATAAACATTATTATCCATGTTTATGTTATTCTATAGCACATGAAAAAAGAAAGTGTCCTATGTACCTTTGACAACTAGTATTGATGCTGTATTTTTCCAAATACCAAATGCAGTACGTACGCGAAGAGATGAAAACATATTATATGTACCTGTATTGGAAAAACACCTACTAGTGTAATTAATACTTAACAAGTGTAATTGATGGGAATGATTTTAAACTAAGTGGATTAGTGTTATTTGGTATGCAATAAATTTTAACAATGATGTGTACACTTCTGATATGTTGTCTCATTCTACAAATATCTAATTGCATAGTTATTTTATGAAGGTTTGTTCTTTTTCTAAACATATACTCCCAGCTTAAATCCTGTCATATTTTGAATTTAATAGCCTATAGATAATTATACAAGCTGTTTGCTGTGAAAGTGTGTCTTTATTTCATACTGATTACACCAGGATATGAAATTTTGGTTGGGTTTTTTTTATATACAATTGAAATAACTTCACAATTTATTTTGGAGGTGTTTCAATAATAGGTCTTATGTTTATGTTTAAGTTATAATTAAATGGCATAATTATCTTTCAGAATGCTTAGAATATTTGAATTCAGAAATTATTTAATGGTGCTAAAACAGTTGTTACCTAAAATATTTGGATTTTTAAATGCAATTTTAAAACTATTTATTCACTAAATTGTTGTTTATAGGGTTCCTAACAACATACAAGTCACACTCACAAAAGAAATGTTAACAAAAACACCATAAGTAATGCAACTTATTCCTTTAATTGCTACTGAAGTCGCTTATGTATTTTACATAATGAGTTATTTTATCTACTTTTCTTTATTATTTCTGTGTACTGAGAGCTTTAACAGGCAAAAAAAAATTAACTTATTCAAAATTATACAATATGGGATGTGGACCCTACCAATAGTGAACAATTTAAAAATAAGTTGATAATTTGAGGGTTAAGAAAGTAAGTCAAGTTTCCACATTCTAACATTAAGCTGATAATAATGATAATGTGGTGTATAGATATACTATGTATTTATACCTTCCTATTTTAATATAATATCATTCTAATCTTATAATTTATTCTGCACATGAACAAGTTTCCCATAACATGTGATTGAGAAAGCAGTAAGTTCATTTCATTCTAGCTGCTTTTGTTCTTTTGTTATTCTCTGGAAGTAATGCCTGTTCTGACCATGGGAGGATATTGCTGTAATGCTACATGTTTTGCAAGGATGTCAACAGCTGTGTCCTTCAGTGGTTGAACAGATGGTATTTGGAGGTTATGGCCCCACCTTTGTTTGAATAAGGATGATCAGTCACGTGAGAAATACTAGTCACTCTAGTTAAATGTGACATTTCTTGTGAAATAAGAAAGATTGAATTTAAACAGTGTGATAGATGATTTTAGTTAGATCAGATGAAGACATAGGATTCAGTAGAAGTGACTGTTTGAGTTCAATAACAGTCAGTATAGATACACACTTTATTTGTTATTTGAATAAACATTGTTCATTTTTGTGTAGTACTTTGTGTCCAATCTCTTTCTCAGACCTAGTTATTCAGAGATTCAGTACTACTATTGAAAATATATATTTTGTTGAACCTCCTGTTAAGTGGGCCTATCCCATTGCTTTAAAGTTAATTCAGTTTGACTTGAACATACTCCAACAGTATACACTGTATGATATTCATTAATGTGTTTCAAGTACCTTTTTTGAATAATTCAAAATTCATGTATAAATGTTTTAGATATTCTCTTGTTTTATGTGGTACAAATTCAAAATAAAGAAAAGATCATTTTAAAAATATGTCATTTTTTGTAAGTTTTTCATAACACTATGAACATTAATATGTGTAAATCTGTGTAATGGCCTATTCAAGGAGTTTGCGTCACAATTTACATTGCTTATTGAGTGCTACATAATACAAAGCATTTGTTGCATCACATTTTGTGCTAATCACAAATATGCTTCATTGGATGACAAAAAATCTTAACATAAAGAAAGCTGCTAATCATTTGTATTTTTGACTAGCACTATTTACTGTTCCAGTTGTGTTTTGATTTTGGCCTATACACAATAATTCAAATAGAAAATAAAGATTGGCAAAATAAAATGATGTAAAGTTACATTCACCAGTTGTTTTTATATGTGAACAGTAGGATGTTTATTAATACAAAAAAATAACATGTTATGAATGAATTAAATTTTTGTAGGAACATTTCTCTTTAATAATCTGTTCTAGAATCTCAACTGCACTATTAGATAGATACATTCAGGGTATCTTGTCAAAAGGTTATGATTTTTATGACTTTCAGAAGATTTAAACTTTATATTATTACCTTTATGCTGTTACAGCTCTACATGATATATACTATGAGCAATGGTAAAATGTGAAGAATGTAAAAATTATAATTATTTATTTCATTTTAACTAAACTTATTGTAAATTTAACTTGTACACTTGAAAAAAATCCAAAAATACTGTACTTCGTGTTTGCAGCTACTTTTTAATAAAATGAAAAAGCAGAATTTTATTTTTATGTCATTTACATGAACTGAATAACTTTCATGGTATGAAGCTCATCCATTTCTTGATCATATATTTTTTTACCTAATTTTTATGAAAAATTTTGTCATAATGCATAAATAATGTATATAAAAATTTTGTCATAATGCATAAATAATGTATATAAAAATTTAGTAATGTGATTTAACAAATTACTTGAGAGAGAAATTGTTCATGAAAGATTATGTTTGGAGGCCTTTAATCTTGATAGCTTTGTTACTGTTATCAATGAGATATGTTCTATCAATAATGGATAACTGGTCTTGAGAGATTTTATGTGTCTATCATAAAAACGCTAGTATTTTGAGCAGAGTAAAGTACATGTAGGTGTACATGTATCAAAGTGCTGGATGTATGCATGAAAACACCTTGTATGTAAAACGTGTATGTGCTTGTATTACATATACTTTGAACTTGTCAAAGATCAAGTTCTACCTCGTATATAGTGTGTTAGTAGCTTATCAGGTTTTTGTTGTACATGTCATTGGTAAGAGATTTAACTTATGGCAAGTAACCGTGATGAAGCTGTGATGATAAGCTGCAAGTATTAATAGTAACATTTGATTACTTTTTTATTTTAATACTTTCTTTTGTAATTAGTGATAGTGACATATAATGTTTGATGATTAACTTTCTCTAAGTTGCTTAGATTAGACTTAAGCCAACTGCTATATATAAAAGATATTAATTTGATTTTAAAAACTTTAAAATTTCTTTTAAAATATTCCAAAAAGTATTTAACATTAAGTATAGCATTCAACCTCTCCCCAACCTCTGAAAACGTGTTTTTTAGAAATAATGTTTCAAAACAAAAACTAATGTTTCACTGTAAGGATGTAAAATAAAAAAGTGCAAACTGTTTATATGTGTTTTGTTTCATGCCATAATGCTATGTAATGTTTGCACAGCTCATTAGTGAAACTTGTTCTGATACTAGTATTTTATTTCTGGTTTATCAGTATTCAAGGTTGTAAAGAGCATGATGATAAAACCTTCACATCAGATAGTACATTTCCTTTTGATTCTTCATTTTCTATTGAAGAAAAACATGATAGCAGTTGTGATATCGCTAGTACAGGTTCCTTTAATTCTTCATTAGGTAAGTAATATGGTTGTAAAAGTATATAAAATGATTAGTACACTTATCTTTATTGAAACCTCCTTAACACTCTATTATCAGTTTTTACCCAAATATTATTGACTTTTACTGGAACAATAAAAAAATTAAAAACTGTATTCGGGTAGATATTTAAAATAATTAGTGTGTTAAGAAAGCAATTTATTTTGAAATATTCTAAATAAGATATTTTAGTATTCAGAAATTTGTTGCCTCTAATTATTCATAGCTGGTTTGATATAATAGGTTTGATTTGTGTAAATAATATATGTTTTCATTTTATTCAAAATCTGTGTTTCATTTGTTCTCATCAGTGAATTTATTATCCTTTAATATTTACATTAAACTAAAAACCTTCTTTCAGTATGTGTTTTTCAATTCACAAGGAATATCATTGATATAGAGTGATTTGTTGAAATCTGAAAAATTATATTTGAAATTGATAATAAATAACTATATTTGATAAACTGATATTTTCTTTGTTTTGAAAACAAGTAATAATTTTTTGTACATTATTCTGATTTTTTAAATCATTAAAAATTAACAAATTTTATTTTAGTAATCCATGTATTTTCATAGGTATTTTAAACACATCCAAGTTGTCATCAGTTAGCATGGAAGGAAAGGCAGGAGGAAATACTAGCAGGTACAAAAAATAAATCAACTATGCTAGTATAGCAAATTACATGTATATATACACCTGTACATTCGCAGTTTGCCCCTGAAGAAGAAAGGTCCACCTTTCGAAAGTGCTTGGGTTATAGGGTTTTTATTCATTTCTACACCTGTATAGTGTATTACTAAAAGTACTGGGAGAGCACACTCCTCCAACTAACACCAAATTTGCATGTCAAGGTGCACTGTGCCATATGGTTTATAAAGGTCAACATCTGCCACTGACAACTAGTTTGGGTGAAGAACATTACAGAATAATGGTAATTGGATGTAGTGTGTGAAATGCTGAAAAAATCAACCAACTGTATTAATTTTAAGTACAGGCTAAGCCTAAAAAATAAACCACTCCTTATTCTATGGAACTTTGAAGTGAGTTGTGAAATCATAATGCAGGTTAGTGTAACAAGGTCCATGCTGCTGGATTTCAAAGACAGTCTATAGCCTATGAGTCATTTATTACAACCATAAATACAAGGTGTCATGTTGCCTTGCAGATTAAAATTGGGGTGAAGTATAATGGAAAACCATTATATGGAGTAATGAATCTCTTAAGTCATTGTTTAGTTCTAATGGAAGAATTTTAGTGTAACTGTATGTGCACGAGTGGGGGTCAAATTGTTCAGTTCATGACCTTTTACAAATTGCCATTCAACAAAACATTTATTATTTGATGTGAAAGTTATAAATTATTCATTTTATCCTACATTGCTGATTTAGAGACAGTTCAAGGTAGAGAAGAATAAATACTAGATAACATATACAGGGATACTGAAAAGACTGTACAATGGACAAAAGTATTTTTATTCTTCACAGAAACATCACATTGCACTTTGAATTATAGAAGTCTCAGTGAAACTGATTTTTTTTCAATTCACAGCCATATCTTGAGCACAGATTTTTTTATAATACATTTAATGTTTTGTATACAACAGATTTGTACATTTTTCTAAAAATTTGCTACATTTAATATAGATACTCATAGTTAATTCAGAATTATAGTCAACATTCCATCTACAATACAGTGTTGACCTGTGCACATTCAGTTAATGCAACGTGGAGAATTTCTCATCTCAAACATGAAGAATGATGAGGGATAGTATTTAGAATTTTGAACTTGGTCCACTGGTCATAGATAAAGGAACCATAAATGCTTTCATACTGTGATATTCTGGATAATGCTGCGCTGTCTATGTTGATGGATTTTCATCAAAAGAACATCTCTTTCAACTAAAAAATGCATTATGAAATGTATAGCAATTTGAGTCAAATGATGTACAGAATATGCCTTGACCTACCAGATCTCTGTCATGAATCTGATTAAACTGCTATTAGATATTTTTTAATACCCCAGAGAGGACTGACCTCATAATCTAGCTGATTTGCAAGAAGAGTATCGGTTTAACTCACCCCTATAATTTGGTTGATAGCAGTTGTTAATCACAGAATCACAACTATTATTAATGTTAAAGGTGTGTTTACTTACCATTATAATGGGGCATGGTCTTCCAGTACTTTTATATTTTAGAATATGTTCATAGAAAATGTATGTCTCAAAAGATTATTGCTTCCATTGAAATATTTATTTCAATACAATATCTTACCTCCTCTCACAAAATAGCTTTTCTTGATTAGTACTGCCCTCTATCTGTGCAAATTTTCAATGCTCAGCACTAGCCTTCCACCTCCTGCTCTTGCATATCCACATGTGAATTGTTATGCAGTAGCTCTCCACCAATAGGATTGCAACACAACCCCTATCATAACCAGCTCCCTCTCCAAATTTTCCCTCATTAATCACTTCTTGATTGGAAGTAGTACTGTACAGTCATGCTTGTTTTGGCTTGCACATTTGTCGATGTATTCCTTTATACTACAGACTTAGTTTTTCTTTAATATTTGTTTATTTTTTTGCATTTTGGAATTGTTAAAGGTTGCTTTTTCCAACTTTTCTTACTTTTCATTTTCTATTTATTTTTTCTTCATGTTTGGAACTGTCACTATATGCTCGCAGTTTCAAGTAGTTGCATCCTTCACCACCACATGAGGAATATCCTGCCATATCTGCTCCTGGGGTGTATGACAGGGAGGACAAGAATTTTGTGAGCCTTTCCCACCCCCTTGTATATGCTTCCCAGTCATGAGTGTTATGCAGGAATTTATCCAGACCTCCTTTACCCTTTGTGGGATTAATTAATCAGATTTGTGCTGTATTATCATTATCTCATGTTTCTTATGTTTCTCAACCTGCCCTTCTTGGTAACAATTCTATGGGCCAATATTTGGTGTTCCCTCCCTCCTGATGTGGGAGTTCATGCCCATTATTTTGGAAATCAGTTTCGATTGGGGTTAGTATGCCTCACTCACCTTGTACATCTGAAGATCATTCTTTCATAGGGTCTGGCCCTTCTCATTCTGTTGCCTTCCCCCCACAATGGGATCCTGTTTTCTTGTCAGGGACTTTCTTCGGAAAGAGGCCGAAGAACTTGGGGAACATTCTCAGTTGGAGTTTTACTCCCTTCTGTTCGTCATACCCACAAAGACAGTAGATTGGCCACCAGTTATAGATTTATTGTTCCTGAACCATTTCATGGTCATACCCAAATTCACAATGGAGTCTTACTTAATCCTTCAGTGGGTTTTCACTCCCTGGTTGTGGATGACAAAGGTCGAAGTGTCAGATGCCTATCTGCATATACCCATCTCCCAGGGATCTGGGCATTTTCTCTGTTTTGCTTATTAGGGGCATGTTTATCAGTTTCAGACTATATCAATTGGTCTGGCTTCGGCTCCTTCTGCCGAGTAATCAGGTCATTCCCTCGACTGATTCATGCTAGAGGCCTTCATTTTCACCATTGTATGGACAACTGGCTATTTTTGGATTCCTCTCAGGTCAAATCTGCTGTTCTTTTTCAGTTTCTTCTTTGAGAGACTGCCAGAGTGGGTTGACTCATCACGGTGGAGAAGTTGTTTCTCACACCCACATAATACCTGATTCATTTGAATGTGTTTTATACTGCCCTCATCAGTGTGGCACAGCCTTCTCCCCTTCATTTATGGAATATGGAATGTCTTGTTTACAGTCTGTCGGCCTCTCCTACTGCATGAGAGACCCTATCTCTTTTGGGGATGTAGGTTTCTCTCGAATCCCTCATTCCCCTTGGTCATGCCCACATTCATCATCTTCACTAGTTGTTACTCACCAATAAAGCCTCAATCAGGATCCTTTATATTCTCCTATTACCCTGCCTCCCCACCTACAGGCCAACTTCACTTGGTGGATGGATTGGACCAATACTACTATTGGAGTTCCTCTTCCACCTCCTTGACCAGATTGTTATCTTTTTAAAGATGCTTCCCTTTAGGTTGGGGTGCATATGTCCCTGCTCAAGAGGTTTTGGGTCATTGGACAGTGGCCAAATCATCCCTACATATTAACATTTTGGAGTTGCTGGTGGTTCATCATGCTCTGCTTCACTTCTTGTTGGATGTGTGGGGCATTCAGTGATGGTCCATTCCGACAATTCCACAGTAGTGTCTTATATGATAGGCAAGGGGGTACCTTGGACGCCTGACCTACTGCAAACTTGATGTACAATTCTAGATGTCGCCTGGTTTTGTTTGAAGCACTTTGCTATGTTACAAATATATATATTTATTGCAGTTTACCCCTTGGACTGAGACGTTCCTCCTACTACTTACCATTCTCTGGATGTGGTTCCCGGGGGGGGGGGGGGTCGAGGTGTTGGTTGGAGATGATCCAGGTAAGTAAGTTCTACTGCACACTAGTTGAAAAATACCCAATGCTACCACGTTTTGGACTGTAGATGCACCCCAGGTTTGCGGTTCCTCTTCCTACAGTCTGCTGAATGTTGGTTCCCAGTGGATCTAGTATTGGTTGTAGCTGAATGCAGCACATCTATTCCCACTTGTGTATGGTTGGGCACCCCATCCTACTGTGGACTGGAAGAAACATACCCAGTGCTGCCTGGTTTTGGACCAGACATATCATCCCACCAGGGCTTTCCACTTTCCTACTATTAATGTCTTGTTTTGGAACACTTGAATTAACCACTCCCAAAAAAAAGTACATCACATATAATAGTTAAATGAACCACCTAAACGTCACGTCAGTGTAGCCTATATAATGTGTAAAGTTTAGTATATTCTAATCCCTTATAGTGATGGTACATGACGAGACACACATTTGGCATGTAATGCTGTTTGAATACAAGAAGGGAAAAATCACCTCTGTAGCCACAAAGGATTACAAAGAAGTTTATGTAAATGTTTTGAATGTCGTAAGTGTCAATGATGGTTCATCAAATTTTGTTCAGGTGACTTTAGCCTTAAGAACTGTAATGGCAGGGGCCGATATTTTAGAATTGATATTGATGCTCTGAAGACACTTGTTGAGTCTAACCCAAGGCAACACACTTGTGAAATGGCCCTGAAATTTCATGTCTCTCATGAAACAATACATAAACATCTAAGGAATATGAGAAAACTCCTTAAAGAAGGTGTCTCATGATCATCATTTCCAATGTGTGAATGTTGCTTCGTCTCTTCTGGCGTGTAATGCACATGAAACATTTTTGGATAGAATTATCACCAGTGATAACAAATGGATTCTCTATACGAATATTAAATGCCAAAAACAATGGCTCAGTCCTAGACAAAAACCACTTCCAACCCCAAAACCTGGACTCCATCCGCAGAAAGTGATGCTTTGCATTTGGTGGGACATCAAAGGAGTAATTCATTTCAAACTCCTCAATCCACAGCAAATTGTCAATGCAGAGTTCTATAGTCAGCAACTGGAACGTTTAAATCAAGCCCTTCATCAGAAACAACCTTCACTCATCAATTGGAAAAGTGTTCTTATTCTCCACAACAATGCACATCCACATGTGGCATGTTTGATGCAACGCAGATATTTTCCAAATATGTAACCATCAGATTACCATCTTTTTCGTTTGCTGCAACATCATCTTAATGGGAAAACATATGCAAATATGGAAGGTTTTAAAGAGAACATCGATATGTTTTTTGCTTCAAAGCCAAGTGATTTCTTTAATCAGGACATTAACAACCTGACTGTAAGATTGAAAAGCATCAACGATAAGAATGGAGACTATATCATTTAATAAATGTTTTGTTTTGATATATAAGTTGTTAGGGTTCTTTCATTTAAAAAAAAGTGACATTAATTTCTTGTCCACCTAATATCTGCTGGATGTTGGTTCATGATTGATCAGATGTTGGTTGGGCTGGAAATACATGCAAGTGGAGACGGATTTTGGTATGGAATCTTGTTTTCCCTACCAATTACTGTTCAGATGCTGCCAGGTGTTGGATGAGGTTGAACTACCACTACAATGTGTTGTGCCCCATCCACTTAACACCCAGGGTCCCATTAAGAGGTAATATGTATTAAGGGATTCTTTCATGTTTTTTTGCCTTTTATGTTCATGATACAGTCATAAAAGAGCAAAGAATACACCTGGATCAGATATGGTGCAGTCTCCCACTGAGGTGTAATATTTTCTTTTTTGGTTCCACACCTCATGGTCTCCCTTTGGGATATTCCTTAAGGGGATCATTTTTTCCTCACCTCTCCACCAGCTCAATGTGGGATTCTAGCTATTTTGTGAGAGGAGGTAAGATATCATATCGGAAGTTAACATTTTTTCAACTGAAAATGTATTTCTGTTAGATACTTACCTCCATTCACTTTTCCTACCCAGCCTTCCCACTTCCAGTGATACATGGTGTAAATCCTATGACCAATCTCGAAGTGATTAACAAATGCAAATTTGGAGAGGTCATTGATTATGATAGGGGTTGTGTCACACTCCTATTGGTGGAGAGCTGCTGCATAATAATTTACATGTGGATGTGCAGAAGCAGGAGGTAGAAGGCTAGTGATGGGCATTGAAAATTTGTGCCAATAGACAGAAGTACTAATTGAGAAAAGCTATTTTGTGAGAGGAGGTAAGTATCTATCAGAAATACATTTTCAGTTTAGGAAAATGTTAACTTTAATATAAGCTGTATTTTCCCTTCATTTGTATTTGAAAGTGTATTACACATATTTCAGCTTTTGGATGAATTTTAATATTTTTCTTGCAAATATTATAGTTTTTGTGAATGAATACAATGTAAATGCTTGAATAGTAGTGTACACAAGTTATATCTCAGAGTAAAGTAGAGCTGGTGTTAAGTGGAATTTGTTAAATGTTTATTCATCTTTGTAGTTGATCAGTTACATTCAACTAATTAGTTATTCTCACATGAGTCTTAGACAGTTGGAATATTCAAAAGTAGTAATAATTGGAAATATTAGTATTGATAAGTTGTTTGCTTTCATAAAATAAATCTATTTATTCACAAATACCAGCTAAAATATACAGGGATACTGAAACAAAAACAGTGGATATATATCTTGTAGGTTCTAGAAGTTATGCACATGCAATATACAAACTGTGTGATGGTCAGAAATATTTTTACTCTTCACATGAACATCACCTTACACTTCAACTTGTCAGAGTCTGAGTCAGACTTACAATTCACAGACACATTTTGAGTACAAATAAATCTGTAATATTTCTGTATTTTTGTTTGTAGAACAGACTTGTACAACTCACTAAAAGTTTGCCACATTTTTCTAAATACACATAGAAAATTCGGAATTATAGTTAACATTCCTTCTTCAATAGTGGTCCCATACACATTTGGTTAATGAATCTACTTGCCAAGATATATTAATAGTTTTTATTAATTCCATTTATTAACTGGAGATTAATTTGCTAATATCATAGTTTTCACCGATGATCATGTACTAATTTACTAATTTCGAGTGGTCATAACAATTCTAAGCTAGTTTTAATTAACAATTAAAAAAACACCTGATGAGAGCTTAAGCTCATTCAATATATTTTCACCAAAACCACACTATCTCAAACTTAATGGTATTATTTTAGACTGTTAAAGTCCTTATCACCTCAGGCTGAATTATGTGAAAGAAAAACCAACTTAAAATTATTTAATATAATTTTAAAGAATTAGTTTGTAAATTTAATAAACAAAAATCCATTTTTAGTGGAAATAGCCAGAAAGGTTAGTAATTATTCTAGGATTCATTATAGTTATATGAAGTATTTCTACTGCTAAAAACAAAAAATACAAACTAGGTATTAACACTCTGCTGTCATTCTACTACAGATTTAATCTTTTGCCTACAGCATTCTCGTCTCAACAGCTAATTTAATAATAATTTTCACAATATGCTTACGATAATACCTATTTATGGTCAACTGTTATTTCATATTTGATCTGCCTTTGAAGGAATATTTTTGATTGATGTGTCAAAAAAAAAGCTTAAATGATGATAACCTTATTGTTACTGTTACAACCTGAACTTATAATTGCCTAATCAAATAAATAGTAGGACCAAATTCTTCCACTAGTTAGGGAAACGTTTTCTTCATCTGTTTTAATGTTTGTTACCTTCAGTGTTAAACTGAAAATAGATATTTCTGGGGAAAATGATTCAGGCTTTACTGTTATGTTTCATAACTCTTTTTCAGTTTAAAAATATCAGATTAGTTTCAAAAATCAAGTATAGAAAATGAAACTATTATGCTATCTAAAACATATTATTGTATTATAAGTGTCCTTTGTAGTGTTGTTAATTGCAGTGTTTTAAATCAATATGGTTTCAGTAGAAATACTATTTTACATGTTTAGAAAAATGTTTATGTTTTTCAAAGCCATGCTATTATCTTGTAGAGACTTCATTGATTTATTAAATGAAGTAGAAGAACTTGGTTTCCATAATAAAAAACTTCAAGCTGAAAATGAAAGACTGAGAGCACAGATATCTCAAAGTGAAGAAACTACCAACCAGCTGATGACTGAAAATGAACAGTTGAGACTGAAAGTCAGCAGGTACATAACAATCTGTTATTTGGAAATGTTAGAATATATATATATATATAAAACCAATTATGTTTTAAAAGTTAATTCACTGGTTTTTCAATCATGGAATAGTAGGCAAGCAGATTTTAATCTCAAAAAAGATGATTTCTTGTGAAATATTAGTGTCAAATGGGCTGTACAAAATTATTTTGAAATGGCAGTGAGGCTGTAATTCATAAAGCATGAATATATTAATTTTATTTATTTGTATATATAATTAAGTGTATATGAATATATTATTAATCATAAGAATGATAACAAAATGAATCACTGCCATATTGTTTTATTTGTACAGTTACGTTTGAAATCATTTTTGATTTTGTATCGACCTGAACTTAATGTGATTACATGGTTTTGACATTTTTTGCATAATTTATATATGACAGCATAGTGAGTGGTTGACTGTATAATCGCAGTCTAAATTTCTAGACTGAGTAAAGTCAAATCTACTTCATTGTTACCAGATTTATAACTTTCAACTTAATTATGATTAGAAATGGGACAAATATGTGATTGAATCAAATATTACACTAACAGATGAAATCCAAATAGATATTAATTTTTGATGGATTGGATAATCAGTTAGCATTTCCATTAATGGATTGTCTCACAGTATTATGCAGACACGATACTACTTGCACGTGCATCACATATGATGACCCACTGGTGCTTTCTACTAGCTTCTGTTGGCATTTTCCCTAGTATTAAACAATGGGAGACTTGGTACTCATAATAGAATAGCCATTAATCATTATCTTGTTTTAGGAAATATTGTGCCCACCCATTGTGTTGTTACTGTATGCCACCAATGGTCACAGTAAAAAAAGTATTGGCAAAAACAATCCAAACGAAAGTCTTAATGGGGGATTGGGGTGTGTAACTACTGCCTAACAGTAGCCTTATGCTTTATTCCCTTGACTCTGGGTGTGAAGATTTCATCTGCTTGTTGTATAGTTTGTATTATTGCATTACAAAAAACAACAGCAAAAAATACTGGATGGAATAGTTGGAAACTTTAGAATTACTTTCTTCAAACTTAATGCAAAATATGATTGTGTTAGCTGGTCATAAAATGGGTGTGTTTTACCACCTAATGAATATATGGTGAGTAAAACATAAAGATTTCTATTCAGTGCAAAATAACTTTTCAATACATTGTCAAAAACTGTTTCTGTGGTATATAGAAGTATAATTGAAAAATAATTATGTATATAACAGTCAAGCAATACAAAATCAAAAGGAAGGATTGCATTAAAAAAAGCAAATCCATTCCTGTGATAAATGACATCTAAATGAACAAAAACAACCCCAGGCAAAAATCAAATCAAATGTACAAATTTTATATCCCACATTATAGCCTTTATATATATAAAGCATTAAAAAGGAATTACTTCAACTCATTAAAAAGATATACATTCTTGAATTTTTCATATCATGAACAGTTATCAGTTATATTCACACTGATATTCACTAAAATAATGCACACTTTTACATGTTATGCAGGAAAATGAAATTAGTATACCTTCTACTAGAATTTTCTTTAAATAACTACTTAAATGTACTTGATTAAGAATCTGCTTTTATTAAGTTTGATATGTACATTTTGTATTTTGGATGAAAATTTTCTATTCTAATGCTTTTTATGCATAAAAATTCAAATGCATTTGGTTTAATGCATAGTAATTTTCTTCCTATTTTGTGTTATAGTATAATTTACATGTCTGTTTCTTGTCATAATTTCGTAGCTTTCAAAATGTTCTTGAAAAAACGAAAGATCTTGAAAAGGAATATGAAGAAATGAAAACCAGTTTCGAACAAGAGGAAAAGATGAGAATCAAACTGGAGGACAGTGTGGCAAACTTACAGAAAGAAAACAGGCATTTACTCTCTCAGCAGAAAGACCTTGAACAAGAAGTGAGTATAAATATTTAAAAAAAATGTCTGTTTGTTTTGTGATGTACATTATACATATGCTCTAAGTTTTAGAGTCAATTGCATTTGTTAATATAAGCTGTTATTTAATGAATCTAGATGAGAATTTGTCACATTAACAGTTTTCTTACTTTAGACTTACAAGTTTTGGCTCACTCCTGTTTCTTAATTTGTGGATAATATTTGTTGTTTATTTTAATTCTCAGTCTCCTCGCTGAATGTAATATGATATGAGAAATAAATATAAATTGCATCACTCCCTATCAATAAATTATTCACAACTTTTATTTTGGATAATTGGAACAGTTTCTCATAAAGTTTTAATTCACATGGCGTGAGTAGTAGGTAATAAACACTAGAATCTTTTAAACCATATGTTAATTAAATAAATAGTTATCAAAGTGTTACTAATGGCTGTTAGCCATTATTATTATTATTATTTTATATTTGCAAAAGCTTTAAGCTAATTCTTCATATACTCTGGCTGGCCACTTTATTCGGATATATATCTATAAAGGGTTGGGCTACGTTTTGCCTGAATAAAAGCCACATCACGATGTGGTGTAGATTCCAAAAACCACTTGAAGGAGTCCTGAGGGATTTTTTTCAATTCAAACATCAATATTGTACATAATTTATGGAGTGAGGTGAGCAAAGAATCCTGATAACAGATATATCTTTCAAGCTAATTCCAGAGATACTCATTTAGATTGAGATCATGAGACTGTGGTAGCCCTGAAAGATGCTTTAAATCCTAGTCATATTCCTCAAACCATGCTTGCACGTTTTGAGCACTGTGGGTAGAAGCATTGTCATTTTGAAAGAAGCTGTTCTCTTCAGGGTATATATGAAGCATCACTGGATGTACTTGATCAGAAGTTATTATGAGGTAAGCTGTGACATTCATTCTGCCTTCTAAATGAACCAAGGGGCACTAGGTATGCCAAAAAAACAAACTGCAAGCCACTTGGGACCACTCAAGAGGAGTCATATCACAGAAATTAAACTAGAAAAAGTTTTCATTTGAACACGTCAATTTATACTTTGTTATCATTTTTCCATGTTTTTTTTTCTCATAACTTGTGGATCAACTCTCGTTCTAGTTTACCATATTAGGTATGGCTGTAAAGCTGCACCTTGTACATGGATATCCACAGCAGTATCTCCCAATATTAAATCAGGTGATACCTGAAGGTTATGACCTCCATTAAGTTTGAATGTGGATAGCACTTGTCCATCTGGATAAGTCTAACACTAACAAATTATCTAAGTAATGTTAGGTTCCAATATGATACATACCTTCTCTTATATATATAGCTTCTCTTGATCTTGGACTGCCATCTAATACATTAAAAATCTTATTTCTTGCCTAATGGACTAAGCTTTTTATACCCCTCAGTTCCTGCTACTCAATTAGCATACTTAGTGCATGTGACAATGCTCCACCAATAGGAACACAACATACACTCCCTGAGCAACCGACTCCCTCTGTATTACATTTTGTGTAACTCACTTTTTCGATTAGCATGCTGTTAGTTGGACACGTTTCTCACTTGCTTTTGATTTCTTGTGTGGAAATTTATTGCTTTGTTTCCATGATTATACTTTTTTTTCTCTTGATTTACTTCCAGCTAGTTTGCTTAAAGTTTAGAGTTTATTATGTATTTTTCTTGCATTTTTATTTTTGCAAATTATGTACTAACAATTTACTGCATCTACTATGTCGACTCCTGCTTTATCTGGAGACGTGTTTAACCCTATTACTCAAGTCACGGGATTGGCACTATCAGCCATGGAAGTGTAGGCTTTGATTCGGCAGGAGTTAGCTTCCTACATGGGGCCTGGTTCATCTTCTTCTCCACGTGAGGTGGTGTGAGGAGGAGGAGGAATTTGACCAAGTTTTTCCTGCTCATTCGTTTACTCTGCCTTCTTTTTAGGCAACAATGGAGGACATTCAACCTTCACTGCCATTTCTACAGTTGAGTTGATTACTCAGGTTTGCAATATTTTGAAACTTTCTCCTGTGTCTTATGATTTGTCCCCTTCCCTATTAAGTGAGCTCCCTTCTTCAGATTACTTTGTTTTCCCCTTCCCCAAATATAGAGGTTCTTGTTCAAAGATTTTTGTCTCAAATTCTTTTGGATTCTGCTATGCCTTGCCCCCCTCGTGTTTCTGAGCAACATGCTTTGGCCTTTCATTCTTCTCCCAGTCCTTATTTGGATTCTCAATGTTTCAGCCCCTTTTACCTCTAGGGGGTTCTAATCCTGAGTCTTATGTCTCTTTGTCTCAGGCCCAGTTTTTGAAAATACATCTCACTCTTACTCATGTCTTATGTTACCTCTTTTCTATGCACCTATTATCAGAGGCATTTTGCCATTCTCCTGATGATTTTTTGGGGGAACTCGGTTTCCTTTTGTGGTTGACTTTTGCTACACTTTCCTCGTCTGCCCTATCACTCCTTATATGGCATACTTGTTGTTGGGACTTGTTGGGGAGTGATGCACTACTTATGGTAGTTTGCCTTCCCCCTTCTTCCCTTTGGAACTTACGGGCAGCTCCTTTTTTGCATGATACTATTTTTGGGGGTCACTCTGATTTTTTGGAGGCAAAGGTTGATGTGACCTGCTTACATAATTCTCTCTCTCTTCCTTGGTGAATCATTTATCCCAGCATTCCACCTCCTCTTCTTCTGATCCTATAGTTGTTTCACATCTTTCTGAGTCTGCACCTCCTCCTTTACATGTGTCTAGTTGTTCTCACCCATACCCTCATGTCAACTACACACACGGGAGTGCCAGCAGTGGTAGTCGGTGACTATCCTGTGGGTTCAGGTCCAATAGGGGCCAGTGTCCACTCCTTTGTGGAGGTTTGGGGAACTTTTTCTATAGATCAGTGAGGTCTCCAGGTTTTAGCCCGAGTTCTTTCTCTTCACTTCAGGTCTCCAAACGATCCAGTTTCTTGCATTAGCCTTTTCGAGGCTGTGTCAGAACTTCTGCTCAAGAATGCTATCGAACCAGTAGTTACAGTTTCTTCCAGTTTTTATTCTCAACTGTTTATTGTCCCCAAGAAGACCAGAGATTGGAGACCAGTCATAGATCTGTCTCGCTTCAATCAATATCTGGAACTCCCTCGCTTCACCATGGAATCCTTTCTGTCCCATCTTTTCATTTCATTTATGTGGATGACCAAATTCGATGTAGCAAATGCTTATCTTCATGTGCCCATACCTCCCTCCTCCTGTCATTTTCTTTGGTTCGTTTACAAGTTTCAGGCTCTTCCATATGGAGCTTGCCATGGAACTTTACATCTTTTGTCAGTTTGTCCAAATTTTTGTTCACCATCTCCATCCTTTATATCTCAGGACTCATCATTATATGGACAACTGGCTTCTTCTGGCTCCTTCCCATGCGGCATCTGTAGCACATACTTGTTTGCTCCTCCAGGATGTGGCAAGAGTAGGTTGGTTGATCAAGTTAGAGAAATCAGTTCTTTCCCTCACTCAGTATCTCATTCCTTTGGACATATTATTCAATTTCCATCACAGTGGGGCACGGACATCTCCCCTTTGTATTTGGGATATAGAGAGATTGGTAGTCAAGGCTGTATCCTCTCCTTCTCTGCCTGCTCGAGAGGTTCTACCTCCTTTGGAGATGTGGGCTTCTTTAGAATCCCTCATTCCTCCCGGGTGTGCTCACATGTGTACTCTTCAGTGGGAACTGCAAGATCAATGTCACATGGTTTCAAATATTTCAACAGCAGTTTGGAGAAAGAACTGCTGAGTTTCAGTAAAAGCAATTGTCGAGCATCCAAACCAAGTACACATGCCGTGTTTGTGTTTTAAATAATAAAGATTGTTCATTCTGTCTTACATTGTGTCCAGTCTCATTATTTTCCTTTCACAAACTCAATCAATCAATTTCAAAGAAATACAGAACTACATTGTAATAGATATCTTATTTATATATATCCTATTATTCTGTATACCTATCATCTCATTTCCATGGCAAATCAATTTCGTCTGAGATCACCACATAAGCAATTATTAACTTATATGATGTAAAGGATTTTTTTACCATTTATCAGTGGTTGAATAATGGGAAATAATAGATCCTGATAATATTTTAAGCTTCTGCCAAAACTTGTTTCAGTTATATAGGAGATTTGAAAAGCAATTTTGATGTTGTTTTTTTATAAACCATAGGTTAAATTTGTATATTTAACAGTGACAATATACCTGTACATCTGCTTTTTTAACTAGTGTTTTGAAGAAAAATTAATATCTTGTCTAATCTCCTGTTTTTTGTTTGGATACATATTTCTAAATATATTTTTATTACTCATCTATTAACTTGGTACACATTACTGCCTTCTATGTAATTCCCTTAGGATACTGGCAGATAATATAAAATTTATTTGTTTTGAATGAAGAACGGTTGTTAAAATTAGGAAACAAAAGACAAAACCTTGCTTAGACTTATGAAGTCAAGATGTACTCATTATTCTCTGTCGTGAAGAACAAAACTAATTATGTAGTATTGAATATTGAGTGACTTATAACATTCTGATGATGAATGATTGTACTTACCTGATACATCTTAAGCTAGATTGGTTGAATTAGTTTTGTTTCTTATACTCATTTGATAGGGTCTTTTGGACAGTTATTAACTGTAAAGGTATTTTCAATGAACATAGTATCTTAACTAATTGCTATCTCTTTGTCTTTTTAATTGGATTAATTGTCTCTTGTGAGTAAAGTTAAAAAATTCTCTGTTTTAATTTTCTGATACAACAAAAACAGGCACTTAAAATATAATAATGAGCCTGCAAAGAACAATGGGTATTAAACAATTATAAAGTAAATTACAGATAACACTTTCACGAACTCTGACACATTTTCAGGGAACTCTTCATAAGGTGGGCGTCCTGTTATCAGATCCACTGGCAACCAAAGTTCCCAACCAAACATCAACTTTGCTGGAGTGTATCCAGTGGCTTCATGCTCTGCTCTTCTATAGGCCATCAACAGTGGAGGGATAAGACATCCCAGTCATCTTAGCGGCTA
>NW_013665851.1:572967-584449 GCF_000517525.1 Limulus polyphemus | reverse complement strand
AGTCTCTCTTCTTGTTTATTTTCTTTCTCCTAACAACTGCTGTAGTCTCTCTTCTTGTTTCTTTTCTTTTTCCTCCAACAACTGCTGTAATCTCTCAAGTTTATTTTGCTATTCGAGTTGCCAATTTTGCAGGTTTTCTTGCCACTGCTGTTGTCTCTCTTCTTGTTTCTTTTCTCGTTTATTTTCTCATTCTTCTTGTTTCTTTTGCTGTTCTTGTATTGCTGCCATCAAATCTGCTAAGTCTTAGTTTGATTTGCCACTTCTCATTTTAATTTTTTTTTTCCGTCCCACTCTCTGACACCAATTTGTTACGTCTCTGTTCCTTTGATAATTTTCTGTATAATTTCTTTCTGATGAAACTTCAGCGATACAAGGCTTTTCTTAATTAAAACTAGCTTATTCTTTCTCATTACAAACTTTGTAATACACTTAATTTCCACAGTCACTTTAACTTAAACACACACAACGATTCACGCACTTTACTTACGGTCACTACCGCTCACTTGACTCGATTATCTGTCTCTTTATCTCCCTGTCTGCTATTCTGTATGCTATCACTTCTGCTCTCCGCTTTATTTGCTGGGCTTATATATTAAAATAGAGGGTGCCTAGAAAATGCTCAGGCCTTCATGATCCTTCTAGAAACTCATCACGTGTTACCAGCAACATGTGACTTCTACTGTCGTAACAACAGGTTTAACTGGCTATAGAAAAAAGAAAATAACTTTATTTTTCAGTATTGGAATGAAATGTTTGATTAAAGTGTAGTAGGATAATAAAACTGCTAAAGTTTAGAAAGTCTGTGGAAAAACTTAAGATTTTGAACATTAGTGTATCATAAGTCAAAACTTTAAAAAATGGCTTGTATTAATTTGATTTAGCCTGTATGTTTTAAATGTGGAGAATTTATACAACATATATATATAGGTAAAAAAAGAGAATAAAATAAATAAAAAGTTGTTGATTCTGTTTATTAGGGGAGTACATTGTATATCAAAAATTGCATTAATACTGATTTTATATACCTATTTTTATAAATTAAGTCTGCTTTTATTTAAAAGTTTCACTATGAAACTGGTGTAGTAAAATCCAATTCTGATAGCTGGGGAAAAAAATTAAAGCTGGTCTACCAAATGGTAGAGAAGGATTTAATTTATGTTATGCAATAAAAGTAAATAGAAAGTTAAGAAATAGGTTTGTTTCTGTTGTAGTAACACACAACTAAAAAGTTCGTTTAGTGGTTATAACATCATATTTTTCCACAAGAAAATACATGAAATGAAACAGTTGTATCATTATTTTGTTTGTGAATAGTTTTAAGTGTTTGATTAAATATGTATTTGATGTGTGCACATATCATTTGTAGCTCCTTATGACTAACTCAATGCTAGAAAAATATAAGAAGGAAGAAGAACTTGTAATATTTTTAGAAGATCAAGTTCAAGATCTAATACAACAAAAAGAAATATGGAAAATGGAATTGGAAGAGGTTAGTTGAAACAGGTTTATTTTAATTTCTAATAACATAGAATATAAATACATAGTATATTATTGTGAAAGAACAAATATCACATTTGTTAAAAAGTATTTGAATTTATCTTCTTATAATTTTCAGTGCACGAATAATTAAAATAATTAAAACTGATTCCCAGTTTGCCCCTGAAGAATTCAGCACTTGAAAAATTAGTTTTGTCTAGTAATATTCAACAACACTTTGTTCTTTTTTTCATCTGAAACTAAAATTACTGTATTATCTTGTATAAATTAGCCATAAAAATGAAACTACTCATTATTCCTAATCATTTTTATAAATTCATTATCAAAATAGTTCTTTTCAGTTTTCTCAGATTTTTTGTACAATTTAATAGACATTCATCCCATTTAAACAGCTATTTCCCCCATTTTTGTAAAATGTTATCTTTTATCAATAATTTTCCCAGAAACGTTTAAACTTTCATTCATTAGCACTGATGTGTAAGAACAAAATTCTAAGATGCATAAAATAATGAATGTGTGCTAATAAATCTGTTATTCACATTAACTTCGACAGTAGCATTTTTTTATACTTTGTAACCACAATATACAGAATACATATATAACTCTCTCACCTAATATTTTGTTGTAGTTAGCTGACAATTTTAAGAATATTTTATGAAAAAATAGTTTAGTTATATAATACATCTGTATTTAAGTTTATGTAGAATGTATTACCAAAATTAAAATATGTAGAATTCTCTGTATTTCTTATTTTCTCCAGATTTATTACATTTTAAAAGTTTTTATTAAATTTGTATTGTATCTCTTAATGTACACTATTTTCTATTAATGTGTATTTTGTAGGGTATACATTTTTGTTAAGTTAACTAATTCATTCATTTTTTCAGCCTTGTAAATTTAATAAGATTCCGAAACTATTCATAAGTTATTATTATTTAGTGTCTATCTTTACTTATGGTCATTGAAGTTCTGTGTGTAAAACATGTAATTATATTAAAATAATATTGCATTATGATAATTACAGAAAACTAGTGTGTGTGAAGAACTTCACCAGGTGGTAAAAGAATATACTAAAGCAAATGAGGTAGATAATTTTACATCGTGTGTTATTATGGATTTTTTTTAAAAACAACTTTCTTTGTCATTATAACTAGTAAAATCACAAACATTAACCAAAATGTATATGCTAAGATGATAAAGAGATTGTACAGTTAGTTCATCTAGTAAATGGAATTACTTTTATTAAATCTTTCAAAAGCTAAGGTGTGAGAACTTGGTTTTATACATATGTACAGTGTTTGTCCATGTGTATTTACTGTATGTTGTCATTATTGGAAAATAACATATCATTAAAAATATTCAAAGGTATTTTTTTAATGCTGCTTAGTGAAACATAATTAAAACCCTTCAGCACTGAATATTTTTTTTAGTAATTTTAAAATCAAAACAATAGAACTAAGAACGGTAATAGTAAATAATGTACAACTAGTAAAAATTACATAGAAATGTTTTGTGTTCTTCATGTCTTCATATGATTAAAAGTATTTAAGAGAAAGTAATTGATTTAGCTAACTGGAAAATTTATAATCTACATGTGTAACTATTTTACAGGTATGTTATTCAGGGGAAATTACATTAGTACTTGTCACATTTGTATGTTCTCAAAACCAAAAGTTATAGTACTTACACCTGTATATGTAAAATTGTTTTCAAAGTTGGTCTTTAAATGTAACTTTATGTAAAATGTGCTGATAATGAATATACTCAGGTTCTTCAGCAAGACAAATCTATTCTTGAGGTAGAGTTATATAAAGCCCAAGAAGAAATACAAAGGTATGTGTAGTATATATATATGTATGTATGTGTGTGTGTGTGCGTGAGTGTATACTATATGGTGTTTAAGTACTAGATCTTCTAGTTATTAATTTTTATTTGGACCTGAAACAGGATACATATAAACCATAAATTAGCTAGCTGTTACTTAGAAAAAAATGTATATTACTAGAACTGTTTTTAATTTCACTTTCTGATGACTTCAACATTTTAAAATAATAAGTTATTTGAAACAAATTGAGTCAAATGCTCTAATCCTATGTGTGTACACATTTCCAAGTATCTTGATAATATGTGTAGATACACTTTTTCCATGTGTTCTTATTACAGCTAGATAAAGGTATTTTGAATACTTATGTCTACTTGTTATTTAAATTGTTTATAATAGTCAACCCATGCTACTCATGCTATCAAGGTAGGTAGTAAATAGGTATTATAAGTGTATCATCCTGACTAGTTGTTCTGGTGTTCACTTAACATTTATAAAACATTAGTTAGAGAGTTTGAAAATCTTTATTTCAATATGTGAAATCTATTGAGAAAGAATACATAATATCATTTTGTTTGTTAATGTTATTTTAATTAAGGATTTTGTAGGTAGATGATATAAAGTGAGTCTGTTAGCATTTTGTGTAGTTGTATAGTTATCACAAGTTGAGAATATAAGTTTATGCCGTACTCTTGTGGCAAAGAGTTACATTTAATTGATTCATTCACTTCATACATTAGAATTTAATTAAGTTTCAAAAAATGAAATGGTTTGTGGAGGTATCTATCGAATATACATTTTCAGGTAAGGAAAGCATTAACTTTAAGAATATCATGAAGATGTATGTTTTTTTTAAATAATTTTGTAAATAGTAACTGATCAAAGGAGTCTGGTCAGTCATCATGACAATATTATATTATATTTGTTTGCTAGAAGTATATTTCATTGTTACTTTTGTAAGCTTCTAGTTTTGAAATTTGATTTTTTTTTGTTTTCATAGAAAAGTAAGTTACCCATGTTCTGAAAGTATACTAGCATTCTGCCATTATGGTTATGTACATTCATCCATTGTAAATTTTTAAAATGCAGTAACTAAAAAGGGCCTTATATATTTTTCCTATAAATGCTAAATTTTTTACCCTGACATCTAAATACTCATACAAAACTGCAATAAGGTCACTAAGCTAGTTTTTGACAGATTGTTTATTTTTAATATGAGTTATTTTGTGGATCATTTTACTGAATAGAAGAGTCAAATGTGTGTTACTGTTTGTCATGTTTTTTTTTTTTTTACCAGTAATGAATTTAAGCAACCTGCTATAACAATAATTTGTAAAAAAACTATTGCATCATTGATTTAGTTATGGGGTTATAAATGCTTCATTCTTTATTAGTTTGTTTTATCTGTAATTGGATACTACAAACTGTTCATTTTGCAGATATATGGTTACAAGTGTATATGGTTAAAGAACATTTAATTTAACATATAACTTATGTAGGTTATTAAGATTGAAATCACTTGAAAATATTATTTTAAAAAAATGTAAGTTAAATAAAACCTAAATAAGTTAAATTTGCTTTTCCAGTATAGCTGAAGCTGTTGGTTCATCTTATAATCATGATGAAGATGTAGGTGAGGATGAAGATTACTGTGAGACAGAGGATTTGATTTATCATATTCAAACTCCTCATAATATCTCCTTGCAAAAACATCACAGATTCCAAAATTGCATTTCTCTTCAGAAAAGGAAAGAGCCGGTCTACTCAAGTACTCCACATCAAAACAATTTTATGAAAAACATATCCATTTGTGCTGAAATGAAGGATTTGGTATATTGAATTTTTCCATTTAAATAAATGAATATTACCATGTATCTGGTTTTTGGAAGTCTGTACATTTATTGAAATATCTATAGGTGAAAGCAACTTAAAAAAATATTTTTTTTTTTACTTTAACCTTTCTACTATGGGTGGGTGGATTACACCCAGTCCATATTCCCCAAAGTAGCCATAAAGTAGTTATACTGTAACTTTTTAAAATGTACACCTTCACGAAATTTTGCAGATTATCAGTAAACGTTACGAGGTATTGGTACACAAAATATTAGATTTTTAAATTAATTATTTGCTTGTGCATATTTTCTTTTCAAATTTTGACCATGCAACATGCAAAGTAATTTTGATTTTAAGATTAAATGTACTTTTCTGTATCAGAAAATTGTCATATTTCTTAAGCAGAATCTCTATAATCTCCCAATAACCTCCAAATAATTATCAAATGTTTTTCTTAGAAAAAAAACTTTATATTTTATCTGTTATTTTCACTTTTGTATCTCTGTATGAGTTCGGTCGATCTGACCAACCTCGTAACCACCATAAAAAATGAGGAAATAGATATAATTTATGTTTTTTTTTGTTCTAGAATGACTACAGATTATAACACGAAACCACAAATGTTTGGTCTAAGTAGTTTAAATCTCATAATGTACATGCATATATATATATATATATATTTATTATTTTTGTTTTATTGACCTTTCAGCAGTGTTTCACTAACATTACAGAAGTTTCAATGATGCAGTGCACATGCACTTATGTTACTGTATCCAATAATATAAAACTGGCTTTTACAAAGTGACCTGTCTTAGCTTTGTTCTAGTGGACCAGTATTATGTAAAATACCATCAAAGTTTGGTTATAATACATTATATATGTATATATGTTATTACTTATGAACTTTGTACTTGTTTGCTGCTTGCCATAATTTGCTAAATCTTGTCAAATTTCACACATGGAGGATATAGAAGAAAATTATTTTCTTAGGTTTTATATATGCATTTTGAAATAACAAAACATCATAAAATACTTTATCAATACCACACAATTCCACTACAATTTATCACACTTAGTAACTAAGCTGTATTTGGGTCTAAAAAAATATGATTTTTTGAGCTCCATAATGTCTTACCTTGCTGCTTTGAAAAAGAAAGGGTTCCCCACGGACATTCTAAGCTTTTGATTGGTTATTCACACATCATTGGGCAAATTAGGTGTGTGCAAGCATTTCCAAAAATGGAAGAGGTGGGCAGGGCCACTTTGGTTGATTCACTAAATATAATAAGATCTCAGAAAATAGAAAAGATAGGAGGCTCTTATATTATATTCTAGTTTGTAAGTATTGGTAATTTGAGTTTCTAATTTATAAGAAACTGTAGACTTTGTATATGGACATCACAAACATCAAATTTGAAACAAAGCTGCATTCAACATACCATATGAAACACAAAAATCGTTATTTAGGTGTTTTTTTATTATATTTACTTTGAAAATAAGAAATTAATTAATGTATAATACTAAAATTTGAATTATAATCTACAATTTAATACCAAACTTATTGACATACATTCATAAAATAGTAGATTAATAAAATTTTGAATGTAAGTCTATAAACATGATGACATGCCCTTTGACTCCTGACCATAGAAAGACTTGTCAGACCCATCTCAATAGGGTTAAGATATCAGAGACGTTTAAGTATAGTGTTGAAAAATAGGCAAATAAGCATATGGAAATTTGAAAAAATGAAAAAAAAGTTATAAATAAAGTAAATGTTTAATTGAGACTTATTTTTGTTTTTTCTGAGATAAGATTTTTTAGTCAATTATTAATATTATTTTTCTAGTTGTTATACCGAACTAACATTTACTATTAAGCTTTGTAATAAAATTGATTAGTTTTTTTTTTAAATCAGACCAGTAAACACAACATTTTGAACAACTTTTGAAGATGTGTTACCTTGCTTAAAAATAATTCTTTAGGTTAGAATTATTGTGTGAAATTTTTAGTAATCCTATGCATGTATGAATACATGAAGTATTAGATTTGTTTCTTTTTTCTTGCACATTTTGCTGTTAGGCTGGCTATCAAATTGTACAGTAATATATAGAGTATGAGTACATCGTATTAAAATAATTTTGGAGCCTCACCATGTCATTAGCCACATTGCCATGTCTTGTCACAATCTATCTGATGACCAAGTATCTTACCAATGTCTCTACATCATTGATTCCACTACAGTAAGCTTCATCATAAGGCTATCATATCTAAAGTACACCTATACTTCTTGCATACTTTCCATAAGTCATTTAGTATATGAAGATGACAATTCACAGAGTTGGTTAAACAGTCCAATTGCAAAATGTTTGACAACTTATTTTGTATGTTTTAATATGGAATAACATGATGCCCATTTCATTCCCCAACTGCTTGATGTATTAGATGGTTGAATGGTAATGTCATGGAAGCAACTTATGTACTTGTGATTTTTTGTACTTTTCCAGACTGAGAACCTTCTTGATTATTTATCAGAACTACATTTTGACATTGCTTGCCATTTTGTACGTTGTGTTGCCACTGAAAACTGATTGCTTTGGGAAAGGGTATGTAACAGCTCTTGTACCCTATATGACATGGAAAGCATGCAAGGAGCAGGGGTGTACTTTAGATATGATAGCCTTATAATGTATCTCATATGTACCTTTTACTGTTAGTTTAGTAATAGTTTAGTATTCTCACATTTCTATGTCTTTAGTGGCCCGGTTGAATTGCCCACTGGAGGACATACTTTTAGATCACATTATTTGAATGATCTGACAGTATCTTTATCTGAGAGTTTTTGACTACCCCCTGTAGTTATTTTAACCACTTCTGCTAGATTATGCAGAGGGATGAGTATTTTCACTGCTACTCTTCTCTTTTCTATACTTATTAAGGTTCCTTACCTCCTTTTCACAGGATCCCACTTTGTGGCAGGTGTGCTTTTGCCAAACCAATTCTGCACTAGCAACCACTAATTCAAGATACTTAATCTCAGTTGCAACAGGCTGTGGAGAAATGAGGTGTTCCATAAGACCACCTAGAGGCTGACTGGGTGGTATTTCTGTACTATGCTGGACCTCCACTCATGGACTATCATTAATAAATTGGATTGAATAAAGTGTGGTAAGTTTGCTTTTGAACATTTAGGGAACTTGTTTCACCTTTTGCACTGTTTTTCAGGACTCCCTAATGTGCATTACCCTGCAGGTTCTACTGATGGAGCTAGGGAGTCCTTACCACACCAAGTTTCCAGTCACTGGGGTAGTGGACAGAGGCTTTTCCTTCCTGCCTGTGTCCCTGAATGTTTTTTCCCCAGATTTTGGTAGACGAAACACCAGGCTACATGGGAGCCTATCCGGTTGGGTTGATCGTGGCTCTTCTTTTTTATCAGTATTGGTTGAGTACATTGTTCATGGAAGAGGGTCCATTGTCTCCTCATAATTCCAAATGCAGAGTGGTCCTATCCTGGGTCCTTGGTTGAGCACAGTTTGTTCCATGTCCTCCCCATAATTCCAGGGGCAAATGGAATTTACCTTGACCACATGGTTGGAGAGTGACGATAATTCCAGACTGAATGAGTGCTGCTTTTTCAGAGTGAGTAAGGCATACAAGATCCCATCACTCTGAGCCTGGGGTAGTGCCTTTTGGGCTTCTTCAGGTTGAGGAGAAGGTTTGTCCACTTTGGTGTTTCTTACCTTCTTGTCATGATTCCAATGGCTTGGAACACATCACTCTATGGCTACAGGTTGGGATCTTCTCTTAAGTATATATATATATGTCTTATGGTCTAATTTCCCTAATCACCAATGTGGGATATAGGGACCATGGCCCTATAATTTCAACCCTGAAAAGTGGAATCTTGGCTATCTGGTTGGTACCTGGCCAATAGTGATGATAAGTTATGTAAATTTCCACCCACAGTACATGAATTAAGTTTTGGGTGAGGAGCATACCTGTTTTGGATTTAGTACAGTTCCTGCCACTAGGGTGCCAGTCTTCTGTTGACATACTCATAATCTACGCAGATGATTTCTGTATGGGTAATGCCCTCACCAACCCCTCCACCTTCTCAATCTGGGATTCTAGCTGTAGTGAGAGAGGAGGTAAGTAGTTTAACATTTTCTTAAATCAAAAATTTCATTCCAATAATATCTATCTCTTCTCACGCTCTCCTGCCCTTCCTCCTCACTAAAATCCGGTGTTAGGGACAAGGAGAGTCAGTCTCAAAAAAGTGATAACATTATCTCAAGAAGGTGCTTATATACAATACCAGGATAGAGGGTGGAGAGTGTCATGAGATAAATATTGCCAGGGGCAATTAAGTAAGGTATAAAAGACTGGAGCAAGCAAGAAAAAATCAGACGAATGCTTAAGTGAAAAAGGAAGAAACCCTGTCAGTTGAGTAATAGCTGTAGTGTGAGAGGAAGTAAATACATTTTAAATTTAAGAAAATGTTCACTTTGAATCAAGTAGTGAAAAATGATTATTGCTTTGTACATAGTAAAAATATGCTCACAAAGTATATTGCATGATAAGTACTTAGACAGAGAGTTTAGAATTTAATATAGAGTAAATAATGTTTAATAAAAAGATCCAAATGGGAAGATATTGTTTCTCAATAACTACAACATCGGTGTCAAAACACCTCCATGAACAAATTCAGATGTACAGAATATGCTTGGATATTGAAACATATTTCTAGGTCTGTATCATTTTTGAGATGTTCTTTCTACAATAGGAGTGGAATATATTGTTAAAGTTGATGCTAATATGAAGAGGAAACAGTTTAATAGCATCCTGATTCAGTATGCAATTCCCAGTGAATATGTTTAATTGGCACTAATTTTAAATTTTAGCCAAATAATAATCCAAAACATACTGCCCTTCTGTATAAATGGTGTTTAAATCAGAAGAACAGAAATTCATGAAAAGTATTAAATGGGCAGCCCACAGTCTTGATGCTAATACAATTGAAATCTGTGAACTTCAGTATAAAATTTATGTTATAAAAAGAGAGGTTGCTTTGGAAGATTGTACACAAATAATAAAACATCATTTAATATTTTCAAAACTGATAATACATGTCTGTTGAATATAGTAATTAATTTAAGGGTAAGAGAGGACCCTCTAAACATTGATTACTGAGTTTGTTATGTTGCAGTATGAACTTCCGATAAATAATATTGAAATATGATGTATAATAAAGGTAACATAAACCAAAGCAATATATTTTTTATGTGTTTTATCTAATATGTTTGAAATAAAGGTCAATTTTACAGTAAGTCTGTAATGTAGAAAACTGTATAGTTTTATCAACATATGCTGAATTCTTAAGCTTGATTTTTCCCAGGGACCAAAATTCAATGGTATTACTAACTTTGTTATTTTTTAGATCCATGCAAATGATAGTTTGCCTACACCCATTTGTGGAAAAGAACAATCTTTCCTTTCATGCAGTGGAAAAGCAGAGTCACCTGTACCTTGTGGGGATTCTCTTGATGGAAAGGTAATGTGCTATGTAAATCACTTTATTTCTCAATCTATACGGCTGGTAATTAGTGTGATATATATTTTCCATCTAGGTTGCCATAGCTACTGGTTAACTTAAATTGCCATAGCATACCATGTAAAGAATGAGAGAAGGTATTTTCTTTAATAAGCATTTAATTTTCAAAGTGCCAGTGAGAAACACAATTCTGATAATCCTTAAATAATAAAACCTTGTAGTCTCTTTTTTTTCACTGTAGTCCCATTTTTGTTTCTGTAAAACTCACTTTTATGGCAAATTGTCTATCACAACTTTTAAATTAATGTAAAGCAGTAAAAAAACAATAATTCTTAGTCTAAATTTTGCAAATTATTTATCTATACTATATAGCCACACACACACACACTATATTTGTAATTTCATGTTCAAATTTTAAAATTTCATGCTTTCATCATATATTTCAACTTTATATACATTTTATTTTTTAGGTTTTAACTTTCAAATTGTATCAATAATTATAAATTTATATACTAAATCTAAGAGGTTTATATGCTAGATTTCTAGATAACTGTATCTTCAATATATATATGCATATTTGATTGTAAATGTTTCTGTACAATTATAACTGTTTATTAAATATTTTACTTTCACACATTTAAAGTGTTAGTTTCTATATTTAGAAATTTATATTTTTAACTGTTGAGACTTCTGAAAATTAAACAATACTTCATAATTGAGCAAGTAATTGTAAATTTTTATGGCTTGGAAGCAATGTATCTTGTACTAACAAATTGGAT
>NW_013665851.1:568658-572679 GCF_000517525.1 Limulus polyphemus | reverse complement strand
AGTATTATTAAACTTACAAGATGAAGTATGCTTAATTTTACTAAAGAAGATAATAGAATAGTAATGATTGGTAGAACTAAGAATTTACAAGAAGAAATACATACTGTTACAATAAAAAAATTATATATGTAATTAGTAATAAGAGTAAATTTATTCATATGTGTTTATTTTTTTATTGGAAATAAGTACTAATTGTGGTGTAAAAAAAAAGAACTAAAATGTAAGCGTGATAGTCCTAATTTCTGCCTACCAGAAAGTGCTTTGATGAGAAATTCAAGGCTGAAGAATAATCATTTATTTTGTTTATATATATATATATATGGATAATCTAATATTCAAAGGTATATAGTTTTTTATGAGTAATATGAAATGCATCTTTTGTTTCATTTCTTAAGAGCATAGAAGAAAAAAAGGTTGAGCTAGCTAGTGAAACTAAGCTTAATTTCAGGCATAAAATTTTGAAAATGTTTTGTAAATGTTGTTTTTGAAACAGCTCATTCTTGTGCCTAAGAGTCTCACTTAGTAAGAATTGTAAAATAATGATGTAATATACTTCTATTTCAGGTATCATAGAAAGCCATTATACAAATTTATATGTAAGGTCAATACTTCATGTTATTAACATCAGTATTAATGTTTTTTCATCATATTTAAACTTCTGAATTACACTTATAAAGATTCACATTAATTTTATCTTTATCTAATTGTTGTTTGCATTGGTATTTTTGTTAGAAATGGTATACTGTCTTCCTTTTTCTAGGATATCAAACTTGGATTCTCCTGTAAAAAAATCTAAAGGTAAAGATTTTCACAGAAATTCAAGACTATTTTAAAAAATTTTAAATATGTGAAGTTTTTTGTTGTATTGCAAAAAACTAAAATAGACATGTTTTTATACAGCTATTAATTGAATTATAGTTTTCCTCAGTTTATTATAGTTTTAGTTTATTAATTTATAAAATACATTTTGTGTGATTATTTTATCTATGTATTATTAATTCTAACTATTATGTTAACTTACAATTGCTTAGGATTCAAATAAAGTTTTTACTTACCCATTATCATGAATCTTACAAAGTTTGCTACAATTCAATAGAAAAAAATCCAAAAAGGGCTTTTAAGTCTTTTTTTTTCCAGGTTTTTGTATATCATAAAATATAGAGCATATTTGCTGTAAATGCACAATTGGTCAGAAATATATAAGTATACATTTGAAAAGTTACATCATAGCTAGGAAAACACCTTTTATAAATGTAGTTAACAGTGATGAAAGGTTTGTTTTCATTCTTAATATTTCTTATTTTTTTATGGTAATCATTGTACTGAGATAAAGTATGTTTGGTTATATCTTAACTTAATATGAGGCTTGTTTAACCCATTTGCTGCTAACAATGTGTTAATGCATCAATCGATTCTATTAGTCAGGCACTACTGACTCAATAACACATCAATCAATAAAGGGGCTATAATTAAATGTGAGCTTACAGATAAACAGTTCCTTAGTGCTATACAATGATTATATGTGTATGCTTCCCTCTTGTGAATGACAGAAACAATTGTTTCCCCTAAGTTTCTACAGTGGTTTTTTTTGTTACCATTATAGCCACAAGATGGCAGGGTTGCACAGACATTTTAGTCTGAGTGAACCTGCAAGTATTTTACAAGAATCTGATGCAGAGTCATTTGAGGAGGATAATGTAGATAGGGATAGTATTTATGAGCCTAGTGATTCTGAGTCTAATGATGAAAGAAGCCTGGATTGTACAAACCTGGTAAACATTCCAGTTGATTCATCTATAGCAGACACTGTCAATTCAGTTACTGACAGTGACACTGGAATACCAGTAACAGTTGATGGGTGGAAACCTGTCCAGGCTATACGTGTTAGTCCAACTGATATTTCTTTTTGCTGCACAGCCTCAAGTGGTTACAGGTTTGCCACCACTCAACATTTTCAAACTGTTTGCGATTGAGAATGTTGTGAATATGATGGTTGCAGAAATGAATAAGTTTGATGAACAGTTCTTGGAATAGAGCTGCCTGTTTCTGATGCCTCTTTGGCACAAGTAAACAACACAAGTCACTGTACATTATTGGCTTATTGCAAGGATTAAAATAGCTGCAGTGGCAAATTTGTTAATAGATCATAGATGAATCACGCAAAGCTTCCAATTTTTCAACAAGATATATCAACACAAATAGACATCTCAAATTATATGATATAAAGTGATGTGTACTTCACTGATTATTCCTATGTGTTAAAAAAATCTAATCTAGCTGACAGAAAGTTCCCACTCTCTTGTGTGAGACTGCATGCAATTTTTTTATTATGTCATTATGCAGTTGTTTGAACAATTTTCAACAGATAGTTATCTGATAACAGTATATTATAAACCTGCATCATCTGTTATTTAGTTTCTATTCTTTATCTCACAACTTCACTTCACAGTGGAAGTATTGTGGTATTAACTCAATACTGATGCCATAGTTGTTGTTTTTAAATGTAGTTTAAAAACAACTTGTTTGGTGTATGGAGTAAGTATTCCGGTTATAGGTGTGTATAAATTGGTAGATTTTTGTTTACTTAAGATTAAATAGAGATCTGTGTCTTTTGACTAGTTTAGTTTGGTATCTCATTTTTCAATATTTAGAAACATGAAATAAACTATACATGTATGTTCTGGCAAATATTTTAGGTTATTAAAAACTTATATAAAGTACTGAAGCTGCAAAAAATAACTTATTTTCTGTGTCTGTGAAATATATATAATACAACTGCAGAGCATGATTATAGTTTCTACTCTTCAGTGTAGGTTAAAATTTTTTTGTCATTAATCATAATCTAACACCAAAGAAATGTATCATATCTGCATATTAAAGAAAGTGTATAGCTGTGAGAATCTTAACTACAAAATATAAGTAATTTTAACAGTTTCAAATATGGTTTGCAGAATTCAAGAGGCTGATGGAAACTTGTGAATGCATTAAAAATCTCCTATATATTTGAACTGAAAAATACTTTATTTGCAACAGCTTTGAAAATGTAGCAAACAGAAGACTCGGTTTATTGAAAATTATGTTAATTAACTGTTTCATGTATTATACGTCTTTCAAACTTATTCCTATATTTTCGGTTTCGTTCAGAATTTTTATGAGAACAGTTTAGGTATTCTTTTGTAATCAAGTCATACATGAAGCTATGGCTCGGCATGGCCAGGTGGTTATAGCACTCAACTCGCAATCTGAGGGTCGCGGTTCGAATCCCAGTCACACCAAACATGCTCACCCTTTCAGCCGTGGGGGCATTATATTGTGACGGTCAATCCCACTATTCGTTGGTAAAATAGTAGCCCAAGAGTTGGTGGTGGGTGGTGATGACTAGCTGCCTTCCCTCTAGTCTTACACTGCTAAATTAGGGACAGCTAGTGCAGATAGCCCTCGTGTAGCTTTGCGCAAAATTCAAAACAATCAATCAATCAATCATACATGAAGCTTATGTATGCAAGATTATGGTTTAACAAAGTCTGTGTTTTTCATAACTGAACTGAGAAAACATAAATGTATTGATAATACTTTGTAACATAGAAAGAAGATCAAAATAATAATTTGACCACATTAAAAATGCATGTAGTGAATAAGATTTCTTCATCAGTATATTTTTTATAAATCATCTGACTGTAGTTATCAACATCCAGGATCTCAGAGAAAGGCTTTTAATTTATATTTTATATTCTACAGAAGAAAACATTCTTGGAAATTCAGTATACGATAACATTCAGAGGCTTACCAGTAAGAATAAAACATTAAAGGAGAAGTATATGAAATTGTTATCCAATATTTTGCACAACCACAGTGAAGCCCAATTTCACTTTGAAAATATAATTAATAAGGTTTGTATATTAATCATAATTTTTCATTTGGTTATGCCTACTGTAATTTGTGTGTTTGTGTTGGTAGGATATAATTTGAAAATCTGCTTGAGATAATAGTGGAAAATATCATGATATATATATATATATAT
>NW_013665851.1:521537-567670 GCF_000517525.1 Limulus polyphemus | reverse complement strand
TATTTTGCCCCTTTTCTTTCATCCAGAGGTTTTTGGTAATGTTCCTGATTTCCTAGAATCACGGGCTGAAGCTGCTCACCAATCTTTTCTCTTATCTCTATTTTCCTGTTTGTCCCAGCCTCGGCATTTCATCTCTGTCCCTTCCCCTGGCCCTTCTCCAGCTCCCCATTCTGTTCCTCTATCTAGGCCATCCACCTCTTTCCATCCCACTTCTATCCAATGTCTCACTCACTGGCATAATCCAGTGAAGTAATAACATACTCTTTCATTTTCCTTCTTCACGTGGTTGTTCAACCATGGCTTGTCTGTCTCTACTATCAAGGTTATCAAGTGGTGTTATATACCACATTCTGCCTTTCCTGATACTGTAGAATATTTCCTTAATCCTTCCTTTCTACCCTCTTCTATTCATTCCTTATCCACAGACCCTCCCCCTGTCCTTATTCCCTTACCTGACTGGAACCTGAATGCAGTTCTCCATGCTCTTACCGGGGACGTGTTCAAACCTCTTGCAACTTGTTTGATGTATCATCTCTCTCTAAGGACATTTTTTTTCTCTTTCTGTATGGTATATGCCTCTTTGGGGGTGGATCTTATCATCAGATTCGACACCTCACAAATTCTCTAGCAGCTCGTTTTCAATGTCCTTTAGATGAAATTATCCAGGCATGTATGTGGACTACTACACACACCTATATCACCCACTATCTACATCACCTAGCTGTCTCTCTCTCTGGGGGGATTTAAATTTCCTCCTTTTTCCATTCTCCAATCCATTTTTCACCTTTAAACAGGTGAGCTTAGTAAATTTTTTCTCCCCTCAAATTTTCTATAGGATCCAGCTAGGTGGCTAGTGTTGCCTTGCAGGGTATACTTACTCAAAATCTGCATTGAGCCAGGACAAGGGAAAGCACTCATAACCATCCACCCTGGTTCTATAAGTGCCCATTGTGAGATGAGGTGTTCCACAAGACCACTTGAGGTTTCCTCATAATATCTTTATATCTACATATTGCATTTCATGTCCTATCATTGGTGTATGGGAGACTATTGCAACTTACTAGTTCCCAGCCACTGAGGTGGTGGACCATGAAGAATCTTCACTGATTGAAATCTAACCATTGGGGCTAGAACAAGGATTCCCTCAACAGTGATAAGTGGGGCTGGGATGACACCAAAGTGTACTGTGAGTCACCCAACACATTTAACTGTGATGCCTCACAATCTTCAAAGGGATGGGTGATACAACTCATTATACCTATCCTTTCTATACCTTTATATTGCAAGTCCTCCTTCTGTAGCCAGAGTCTGTTCAGTAGAACTGAGGTGAACACTCTATTGTCAGTCCATTCTACATTATACTGAATAAAAACCCACTCCATCAGTTGACATGGAGCGGTAGAGTTGAGGTGAACACACCTTACATACCAGTGTTGCGTCACTCACATAACCTACTCTCACAGCAGGCACAAGGTCCATAGTGACTGATATTTGGATAATGTTTTTATAAGTATCTATAAAGAAATGATTCCATACAGTTCCTTCTTCCCACAGCTGTCAAGGAGCCATTTAGATTGATGGTAGAGAAGTGAATGCAGATATGTATCTCAAGAGTCCTTCTCCCACAGCTGGTTTTTGACCCATCGAGTCTGATGGTCGAGGAGGTTAACACAAAAAGTATGATCTGAATGAATCCCAACCACACTACATGTATTGGCTGTCCAACAACTTGTGTGCTTATACAGCCATGTACCTATTCTGCTCATCCTTCCAACAGTTATGGTTTCTTTCCCTTTTCCATTCTCCTATATAGGTGAAGAGAAAACACTAAATGATATGAAATGCAGTCTCACAGGGGTGTGCCTCTGTAAAGCCCCTGCCATTGAGTGTCACACCTTATGGACTTCCTTTGGATACTTTCTGAATCGAGCTTATTTTGATATTCTTTCCACCAGTCCCACTATCCATCTCAATGTGGGATTATAGCTATTCTGTGTGATAAGGTGAGTATTTGTTTTGAAATTTAATATTTTCCTTATCTGAAAATGTATTTATGATAGATACTCACCTCTGGACATATTCCCACTCATCATCCTAACTTTCCATGTACATTTCTTCATTGCTTTGTCAAAGAATGAGGATTCACGAGTGAAAAAAATAGATGGAGTCATTGCACATGAACGTGTGTTTCACTTCTGTTGGTGGAGGGTTCTGCTTCTGCTGCATAATGATGTCATCATGCAGTAACACAAATTCATGTGAGATTAGGTAGGAGTTTTCACAAGGCTGGTGGCTTGTAAATCTCTTTGGCATAACACGTGAACTCCTGAAGAAGAAAGCTATTCTATGTGAGAGGTGAGTATCTATTGGAACTATATTTTCAGGTAAGGAAAATTTTAACTTTAAATAAAATGTTTCTGTGCAGTGGATTAAATAATAATGTAGATAATTTTGTTCAGCAAATTTCCATAAAAATAGACATTTGTATATTTCCACATTTCCTGCCAGATGCAGTAATATCATAAGTGATTCATTTGCTTGACAGAATGTAATTGAAAATTTTTTTTATTAAGTTTGAAGAATAATTTTACAGAGAAAGAGCTTATCAATCTACAACAACAGATTTTAGCATTGGTTCCAGCAAAAAACATTATAATTCTGCCTTAATATATATTGCAGAAAATTCATGGTAGATATTTCTCAGTTTAAATGACATAATTCTGTTTGTATTAAAGATGTAACTGAGTTTGCATGTTTAGTTATGCAGTTACTCGTTAAATCTTTCATTTTCATCTGTGTTCATTTCATACAAAATTTAAATGAGCTTATCATCAGTTTAAGTGTAATGTGTAAGTGTAATTGAGTAATATACATGTAGGGAAAATTTTCTCATTTTAAGTATTTGCTAAGTTTTTACGAATTTGTGTATCAGAGAACTGTCACTATTATGCATGATTATGTAATACTTCTTTTAGGTCTTTAGAGGTTCTGTGTACATCATTTTATGCCAGTTGTTTTTAAAATGCTTTTCTTTTTTGGTCTATTTTTTATTAACAATGAACTTTTGAAGCAGTTTTGCATCAATTATTTGTCTCAGATTACACAGTACTGTGTCCACAGTTTAAGCTATGAGATTGGAATTGCTGTTTTGAAGTAACTGTCAAATTATTTTTGAAAATTTAAATTGATACATTCATATATAATATTTTCTGATTTCTTATCATATATGTAATAACTTTTACAAGAAGAGCTTATAAAATCCTACAATAATTATAATTTACAATAAATAGTCTTAGTTACAAATAGCAGACAAACTACGAAAACTTCTATGACCCCTCTGCCCTAGGTCATCAGTTGGGTACCCTCCCTGCTAGTGGTATTTCAGCTACTGTCAACAACTAATTATTACTCTGAAATAGTAAAATTCTGATAAAAAAAAACTTGCCTCTGGTCATAAAATAGCTTGACAACTACTGTCCTATATATATCAAATTTTTGCTCACCACTAGCCTTATGCCTGACAATAAAAAAATTAAATAGAAGAAGTTAATTCCATTTTAAGGTTCAAAAATAGCAAATTGGGTATAAACTTTTATGCTTGCTTAATAAGTATATATATGACATATAAATTTATATATTTCAACCTTCACTTATAAAACTGTTAATGCAATGGAAATTTTAACATGATTTTCTTATAGCCAGTATAATAAAACATGTTGATATTTTTAAGTTTTTTGTGTATTAAACAAAAATTTTGTTATGAACAATGTTCAGAATTCTGGTAGTAATGTGGTATGTGAAGACTTTCAAAAGCTTGTGGAACCTTTACGTACAGAAGTGTTTCATGTTGAAAAGATTTTGAAAAGGTGAGAATTATCTTCAGTATATCAATTGAATTTTGACTTTGATACAAATATAATTATAGGTTGTGTTTCATAAGTAGCAGTTTTTTGTTTTTGTTTCTCTGTAGCCAAGGGTGCAGATCCACATACCGGTCCTAAATATAATAGTAATACATAAGCAAAGATATAAGATTCAACAAATTTTAAATAATTACATGCATGTTATTGAAACTTGGTGTTAAAGTTTTACCTTAATAAAAAAAGTTATAATTCTGCATTATAGTTATGTATATATATATATATTTCCAAATAAGCACCAAAAAGAGTTTGCTAGAAACAATTACAGTGCAAAATCCAGAAATTTGGAATAGCTCCTGTTCCCCTAAAAGAATTGGGGAAGTGGGTATTCTCTAAGCATCCCAGGTAAGAAACTGTATATGACCTGACCTCTTTCTCTCTTGCTTATCAGTGCCAAAAAGTTGAAGACCATTAAATATAGTCAACTATAATAGATGTAATATATTTGGGTCATTTAGCCTTTGTTTTATGAAAGTACCAAAAATCGTAGCTAGAGTCAAAATCAAAAGTTAATGATGGAAAGAATACAAAGATCATTTAAGATATTAGCAGTGAGTGATAAAAATATACTGTACCAGCTGAATCAAATTTTGCTTTCATAAAATAACAATGAACTGGGATACCTGAAAATATGTGCATGAAGTATTTTGTGTCACCTTTAAAGAGAAGAATTGCTTGAAATATTACAATGTGTTAGTTTTGTATGTATTTGTGTGTGTGTGTATATAAGGCTGTGAATTTATTTAAACACTGATCCAGATAGACAGCATATTGGCATAAATTATGAATAAAAGGATACTTATATTTTAATTTTTAGTGGTACAAAATATGTGTAGAAACTCACTGAAATAATTATCCTCATAATTACCCGGTATCTACTAATTATCTTACGTTTAACAAGTACTCTAAAGTGTCTGAGTGATGTGAGAGGTACAAAGTCAATGTAATAGGTGCAAAAGGTATATTAATGATAATAACAAGTCACAGGTGGCAGGTTTCTTTAACCATGATGTCATTTGCTGATTGAACAGTTGACACTGCATGCATTAATTATTGCATTTTTCATTAAAATCAGTATGGCACAGAATCAAGTCATAAGCTTTTCCCCTAAATTGTGAAATCAATACTGAATGTTATTGTAGCAGTTATTGTTAAGGTAACTAAAAACAAAAAAAGACAAAAAAAAGCATATGACTATCATCAAGACAATATTTTAGCCACCATACTGCATACTGATTTGTTGTTTAGCTCACTATGAGGAAAAGTTTAAAAATATGAAATAAATCTAAATTACCCTGTTTTTTTCTTTCAGGAATGACTGCAATTTGTAACAAACAATTACCCTATTTATTCTTTAAGCCAAAGCTAACAGATATATCAATATTGCAGGGTAATATACCTTTTAGGATGACTTAAGTTAATAAAAGAGCATATCTAATAAACAAAAAAGGTTAAATCATAAGAAAAAGAACAAAAAGGAAAATTCAAAACTAAAAACAAGCTGATCAAACTTTTGACTACATCAGTATAATCCTCACTCATATTCAAATCTTGCATACAAGGGTAACATGAGGACTGCAATATTTTTATTTGTGAGGATCTGTTGTATACACATGCCAACATTTTATAATATCAACCATATGATATTGTATATATATAAATGTAGTTACTAGAAAACTAAAACTGAACATTTTTATTGCATTTCTGTTTCATAATTTCTATGTTTTGTTAGATCAAATACAGCTGTTTTCTTTACCCATTCAAAAATAAATATCAAACTGTTTAATTTTCGAAAACAAACAAAGATATTTCTATTAAACTTAAGTGTTTAAGACAAAGAACCACCAAAGTACTCCTCATAAATTAGAGTTAATGTTTTTAAAGTTTGCAGTGTTTGCTTAGTATTTCATCCAAAATATTGTTTTATATTTTGACTTTTAATAATTTCACTTTTGTTGATTAATCCTGTCATCAAATCAAATACAATACCAGTAAGGTCGAAAACAACCCAAGCCTTAAAAATGAATCATTTTCTCTCATACATTTACACAGTCACTCATGTCTTTCATATTTGTGTGGTTTTCAAAGTTAGTTAATGTATATCTAGGAAGTGTAAAGAAGGCACATTTCACCTTTTATAAATTCTGAAATGTATAGAATTTTCTTTTATTGTATAAACATAACATTTACTACTTTTCTCATTTAATAAAGCCTGGTGTGGCACTCAACTCACCTAACACTCTCAGCCTTTCAGCTGTGGGTACTTTATAATGTGATGATCAGTTCCACTATTCATTAATAGAGTAGCCCAAGAGTTAGTGGTGGGTGGTTCTGACTAGCTGCCTTTCATGTAGTCTATCAGTTCAAAAATTAGGGATGGCTATCACAGATAGCTCTCTAGTAGCTTTACACAAGTTTCAAAAAGCAGACAATTATAAAGCCTGAAAAAATGCTAGGTTATACTCGATAAAATAATCATTTTTTAGTTGTATCTGGCACCCACTGTTTATGTAATCTTTATCTACACATCCAGTTGTAAACTTTTTTTTTTTACAATCAAAACAATGGTTTGATACAATCTTATGCTTTCAGTTTAGTAAGTTAAACCGATGAGAAGATAAATGATTATGAAGGATATAGATCATCATAGCAGGTATTAGTTTTGAGTTACTGTTGAACCATACCACACCAAATGAAATTATGTGATTGGTCAAGAAATCTTTGCCCAGTTAAAAGCATTTGGTGACACCTCTTTAAAAACTCATTTCTGTGATATAAATGGGATAAAAGCCATTACTATTGTTAGAAGTCTTCAATTTTATCTTTCTCCTCAACCACATTAGACCAACTGAAATCCTGTTATTCATCAATGAGTTTACTAGAACTGTAATAATAATTTTTGAAATGCTGCTATAGGCCTTTTTTGAGTGATGCATTCTTTCTAAATCATTTTTGGAGGTGAAAAAAGTGAATGCCATTGCCATCTCTAGACATCAAAGATTAGGCCTGTGATGTCACTTTAAATATGCCTTATTGAAGAGTTTTATTAGGTTAAATGCCATGACTTTATGCCATTAAAAGCTATTAAAACATTTTTAGTCTAAAAACATTACAGTATTTCTATTCAAACATGATATAAGTTCTGTTATCTCTCTTATTTATGACTCTTATTTTTACATTAATGAAAGATGCAGCAATCTCTTCTCTCTTAAATTTCAAATTTTGTATTTAAATTCACAAATATTTTCATGCTATGGCTGAAAGTTAGGTTTCTCAATCTAACAAGACATATTCAGTTCTGTAAATATTTGTATACATCAAGAAATAAATACTTATTAATTTAATAAAGTGTTAAATAAAATCACTTTACTCTTAACAAGTAAAGAAAATAACATAAAAATCTAAAATTCAAGTTATGGCTTGGTCTAATTTTTTATTTTGAAAATCCAACATTAAAGCTTGTTTTATAGCTTATCCTTCATGGCTTATTTCATTTTCATTAAGCAGACATTCTCAAACTTACCAATGCAGGGAAACCTATTGCTGTTCATAATTTTAAAGACTTTTCTATCTAGCAACAAATTTGCCTTCCTCAGTTAAAGATTAAGTTTTTATGCTGTGTTGTAAGTTATTATTTTCGTGTTTTTTTATGCTTTTTTATTATTGGAACTGATATTCAGGCAAAGTGCATGATGAATTCATGGACAGTCTGTATCTCTTTCCTCTTCAGAACATCACAGATAGTGTAGTCATATAAAGCATTGAACAAACAAAGATGAAATGTTACAACGTTTCACAAGGTTAACATGTCATCATCAAGTATAACAACTAATCTTACTTTTTATAATTTGTCTTCCCATGTTTATAAGAATAAGCCTAAAACTTGTTTATTTCGACACTTGGCCTGCTTCCTGGATAGCTTATTAAGTGGGACTTAGCAGAATTTCTATAGTATTCTGGTCATTTGAAAAAATGGAGAACATGAAAATTCTGGATTTTCCATTTCTAGTAGTAGGACTTTCCAGATGACATTACATTCTAGGAAGTTGGGAAGCTATGATTGAGCTTAAGATTGAACATAATTCATAAAAGCTCTTTGTTCAGACCCACCTTATCCAGGTGGAGTGCAGTTGTCTAAATATTGTTAATGTTAATACAGAGAGCTGACCATATTGTAAGGAAAATAGATATCATAGGCCATGTTATGTTATTGTTAAATACAATTAAAGTATTTTTTTTCAACGAGTGAAACTTGTTACTTTTGAGCAAGTTTCACACATATATATGTTCCTACACTTTTGCCATTATGAAGCTTATTATCTAATCTGTTGGTTCCAGTACTATCTAAAAATACCGTACATTTACAAACCACCATGATTTATACTAAGTGATGCTGTTATATAGATGTTTTTATTTACTCATTCTTTGGGTTTTGAATTGTACCTTTAAGTAAAACTATCAGTTATAAGCTCCTACAAAAAATCAGACATCTTCAGACTGGATATTACGTTAAATATTTCATCACGATACTCTATTTTAAAAAAGGCAGATTTCTGTGTAATAGCAATTAATGACTTTTCATTACAATCTAAGTGTGTCTAACAAGTGAAGAATGTGTTTGTCTTCACTGAGATTGTAATTGAAATGTGAATATACATATGATTTATAATAACTATATATATCTACACAAATACACACCCGTATGATTCCTTGAGGTTTAACTGTAATCAAGCAGATGGTTCAGTTTGAATTCAGATACTCTTTAGTGAGGTTATGGCTATCAGACTAACTATCTTTATACGATCATGAAATACTAATACACAAATAATGGTTCTGTGAGATAGTGTATCAACGATGAAGTGTCAATATATTTCGTGAAATACGTTGACATAACATGTCTTGTAAATCATTATTTCACGATATGTATATCCAATGAAATCATTCTTTTCTTTTGCCAGAACTTCGTTCTTACTTACTAGCATTACGAACTCATACTTTAAAATCAGTTTGATATTGCGAAAAGTGCTTTCTATCTGATGCATTTAAAATTATAATCTAAAATTTGTAACAGGTATGAAATTCATGAAAAGAGTCTTTGAAATAAGTCAAAGAATTCAAAGCACATAAATTATTATTTTGAGACTCTTGCAACAAGTAAAACAGGAAATTGTGATCTTCATTTTAGTATTGATGCTGTAGGAACTCCAAACTTCAGATGTTTGACGAAAATGTAATATGTTGGAGTCTTTCCACGAATGATTAAATTTGATTATTTCCTTCAATATGGCAAACTTGAGTACATGGCTTAACGTCTATGCTAAGTATGTTAATTATAGAACATCGTATTATAAATGTATATGTTAATTGGAAATCTGCATAACACAAGCAAAACGTCAGTTAGTAAACAAACACCGTCCGTAATGTGAAAATTAAATATGAAACCATATTTTAGATTGATAATCAAAGTAGATGGCGACTCGGAGCAAAAGCCTTTAAATTTAATGTGTTGCAGTAAAAATTCCCTACAGGGAAAAGCTGGAAGCCAGATTTATCACGCGTATTGAACTATTTTATGGTGGAAAGTGTGTTGAACCTCTGATGAATGAATGTATAAGGAATTAATATAGAGATTGTTAAAAAAAAACATAGTTTTGATGGTCTTCTACCGTAAGTTTTATAATTTTATTTTTTGTATAATAGCCCAGTTGTTTTTATTTAAAACTAACAATATAAATAAAGAGGGTTGCTCATCAAATTAATTAGCTAAAACAGATAACTTTCAGAGATTTTTTTTCTTTTCTTTTATAAAGATTGAAACTGACAGTTTGTCTTACACTGATACTGTAGTTTCCTTTTGTAAGTTACACGTACATATGTAATTCCAGATCCTATGATAAGATAAACACGTTTGTTTGGATCGCTATTCGTGTTACATGTTTTTGTTTACTTATTATCCGTGTTCATGTACAAACCTAATATTATACAGTTTATTATACAGAAAATATGTAGGCGTGTATAATAAAAAATAAGGCTACTTTCAGTATTCTCATGTATACTGTAAACACTGTTTTATTTCTGAGAATTTTCAGATACAACATGCTACTTGTCATGAAAATTATGATGTACACTTGTGCCAAAAGTGTTTTTGCAACTTAGAAAGATTTAAAATTTTAAGTTACATTTTCGTATAATCAGGTGTTTTGTTTTCTGTTGTATCTGTATTTGACAAATGTATTTTCAGGATATGATGAAAAGTTATATGTTCTCACGTATTACTACGTCACCGAACATGCTCGCCCTTTTAACCGTAAGGACATTTTAAAGTGTAGTCAATCTCACTATTTGTTGGTAAAAGAGTAGCCCAAGAGTTGGCGGTGGGTGGTGTTGACTAGCTGCTTTCCCTCCAGTCTATTACTACTGAATTAGGAACGGCTAGGGCAGACAGCCTTTGAGAAGTTTTGCGTGAAAATCTAACCAAACCTCACGTATTAAGTGTAATTGAAAACGATAAATATTCACAATATGCGTGCTTACGATCAGTAAGGACCATTCTTATTGGCTTCTGAACAAACGATTTGCCCATGTTAAATGTGGATGACATTTCGGCGGGCGAAATGTCGTTCACATTTCTTTCTTTTTTTTCCTAGCAAACTTTGTTCGTAAGTACAAACAGTGGATGAACATCTTTATTTATTTATACTGTTTAGCCATCTTACCATTTCGAATATTGTTTTATTGTTTTTACTCTGGCAATTCAGTAATGATAAAATCTTGGAAAATTAGAAGCTTATTTCTGGCTGAAAATGTCGCATAACTACGTAATTGTTTATTTATAGAGTATACAACGGTAACGACATTATGTAAGGAAGCGTTAGTCACTAGATGGTGGTACTAGTACTCTAGTACCTACAATATTTATTGATTTTCTTCCCCATCAGTGGATCGCGAATCTTGTTCAAACTCTGGGTGAACTTCAACGTAATATCGTCTATAAGAATGTCTATTTGAAATTAACAATAAGAGCGGTTAAACCACCTAAGTTATGATTTGGGTTCAACTTTTAGTTACGGGATTATTTCTTATTTTCTTCAAGTTTTTGAAAGAACGCTTACCAGAAAACTACATAGCAACGTTATTTATTAATTCTGTAACGATTCCTAACTTGTCTTTCCATCATCTTTGTCCGTTGTACACTATAGAGATTCATCTTGCGCTTCTCTTGTGGTTGTGATGGCAGTTTATTGATTCATTTTCTGATCTTTGATATTTCTGTAAGTAAGATTTTCGCATTATAGCGAAAAGCTTCTTGAGAAAGGTTATTTTTTTAAGAGCCTGATAATTGCTTTAAAAGAATATCTTTAAAATTACGTTCTTCGGCTTAATATTTGCTAAAATTAAAACTTAAATTACATAGCAGTGATATTGTAAAGGAACTGTATTTACTGTATATAATTCAGTACAGAAAAATAAACATTGAATAATTCACAGGTTCCCCAAAGTAAGTTATCTATTAATTCAGTAATAACTTAATTGTAAATAATTTATTTGTTTGTTTTTTTATAATCTACATTTAACTAAATTGAAAATTGGTTTGCTCAAAAGCTCACTTGAATAAAAATAAGTTTGAAATACACACACAGCCACATAAAATGATAAATTGTTACTAAATCAATTAAGGTAGTTAGTTCAGAAGCTAGAAAACTAATTCCATGAATAATGCAATAAAAATTACAAGAATTTATAAATGATCAATAGATACAAAAAATAATGTCATCTTCAAAAGTAAACAGCAGTTGGGTGTAAATTATTAATATTTATATAAAAATAAACTTTTGTTTATCTTCTCAGAACTTGCACTGTATTTTCTTTTTCTTGAGACATTTGAATTAATGTAATGTTAGAAAATTCATACAATCTTCAACAGTGGTGTATTGTAACAATAGTGCTTGGTTGTAGCGATATAACAAATGGTTAATTGTTTCAGAAAATTATTACACAAACGAAATGAGTGGAGAAACTCTAGAGTGAGGCTTAATGACGATGGGCAGCTGTGTATCGCAGTGCTCTAGATCAACAGTTAAACAACAGACTGTCAGGTAGTGAATCCTTCAGGTGTTAGCATGCTCCACTTGATTCTTCACTGTAAGGAAACAATGTTGTTGCACTTCATGCTTACAGATTCACATTTTTCTTACACAGTATATGATATGTACCTGTTCTTTTGCATGATGGATATAAATTGTTTAAGATATTATCACCATATTCTGACTTATAGGTTTGCAGCCATCACATGAAAGAGATTGCTGCTTTTTTTTGTTCTTTCAAGCACAAGTTTTTGTATGTATATATATACTCAGCATGGTCACAAGTAAATAGACACCACCTTTTCAGAAAAAATGAAATTTTTCAGTCATATTCACATGAATTGATATATTTATAATTTAATTAATATCTAGTAGATCTTCCTTTCGCTTCGTGAGTTCGTTTGATCCTTTGGGGCATCATGAGAATCATCTCGTCAATTTTAGATTGTGGGATTTTTGCCCACTCTTGCTTCAAAACTTGGAGTAGATCGCTCTTCAAAATTGGTTTTTTGGTTGTTTCTTGACTTGCCGGTCGATTATGGCCCAGAGGTTTTCGATGGGGTTCATGTCAGGAGATTGGCTCGGCCAGGGCAACTTCTTGATATCATTTTCTTCCTGCCACTTTTGGGGGTTTCTAGCAGTGTGACACGGTGCTCCATCTTCCTGGAACAACGTTGTGTTCTTGTACACGAAACCCGAGGAATAAAGTGGCAAGAGTCCTTCCTCCAACATTTCGACGTATTTCGCAAAATTTATGTTGCCAACGCACTCCACTAAGCTCAATCTCCCACCAACCCAAACAACTCCTAAAATCATCACGCTGAAACCACCAGGCTTCACAGTTGGCTGCAATCTGTTGAGCCAAAACTCTTGGTGAGGCATTCTCCAGACCCATATCCTTCCACTGTCCGAAAGATGAGCGAATCTTGATTCGTCCGAGAACAAACGTCCAGAGGCTTGGTCAGCATATCACTTGCCCACTTCTTTCGTCTGACTATGTTGGCAGGTCTTAATAAGGGCTTTCGTCTTGCTGCTCTGCAACGATAACCCAATCTGTGGAGAATCCGTTGAGCAGATTTCGGGCTCATCCCACCAACTTTGGCCACTTCTGCAGTCGTTAATCTGGGGTCCATTTCGATGCTCCTCTTGACAGCCCTTTTTGTCCTCTCCGATGGACCAGGACGACCCGGACGCTGCTCAGTTGTTTCCTTGCCGTGTTTCCAGAACTGCACAATGATTCCGTTGACTGTCGAAAGCGGGATTCCCAAATTCTGCGAAATTTGCCGCTGACTTATTCCACCATCTGCTTGACCAACTATCCTTCCTCTAACAAAATCTGACAATTCGAGAAAATCTTGAGTTCTAGGCATGTTGAAGCACAAGATAATTAGTGTGCGGACCATTTTCATTTATATAGTGCTCTGTGAACACAAATTAGTTAGCATAAATCAGTTAAATGACGAAACATTAGGCGTCTATTTACTTGTGACCACTCAGTATATATATATATATGTGTATGTATATTTGTTTTAATATTTATAAATAATGTAACATTTTCTATTATCTAAGTTTCCAAGTGTTAAAGATCGCATTAAGGACGCCAGTTAATATATAGCAACTTATGAAACGTATCTCTTTCATAACAAGTTTAATGCAAACTTTTATATTTAGCCATAAATGTGCCTATATAAGCATGATTATGACTGTTAACTGTACCTATTATTTAAGTTTTGGTTTAATTTAGTTACATTCCAAAACTTCAAGTTTGACCTCTGCACAGTGTAACGTGTATTCAACTTGTCAATATTATCTACATCTTTTAAATCTCGCTACTTTGTATAAACTCTTAAGCTTGTTAAAACGGACTAAAAGCTGGTTACAGTAACTTTTTAACTTCCAACAACACCTCTTGAGATACACAAAGTAGCTATAATTGACTTACTATACAAATCTCTGTATAATTTACGACACTTCTGTATGTACTTCTACGTTTCTGTGTAGTTTTTGTTGTTGTTGTTGCTTTACCTCAAAGCTCCACAATGAACTACCCGTGGTCTGTTTGCCGTTTTCTTATTCAAATTCTCAAGCTCAAATCGTTCACTACCTTACTAATTAATTTGGGTTTTGTCTAATGTCTGAAGAGAAACATCTGTCATTTTTTCTTGTTCCTGTTAGAAAATATTAAATATACAAGAAGTAATTAATGAAACAATTAAAACAAAATTAGTTTACAGGTTAAAAATCCAAATCTTAAGGTCATTGTATAAGTATATCATAAAAAGCAGACACTAACACCAATTGTATAAACTACAAAGAAATGATTAAAACCACTGCAAGGGAAAATCGAGGTTGGTGGTCAAGTTTCAGCTATATCAGAAAACGTTGCTTACTACAAAGTTTTTCTTATGGTAGTTTCATAATTTGTCTCACTATAGCTGCATTCTTCTGGTATAAACGTTTTTCAGACGATTCATTATCAGTCAAATTAATCTCAGTATAAATAAGTAAAACAACAATAAATAATGATTTGAATTTCTAAACACCTCTTATCTATTCATGCCAATTATAAGAATATCCAATGATAATCCTAGTTTCTTACAAATATATATATATATTTGTATAATATATATATGCTTTGGGTTTATTCTGTTCGTTTATTCTAAATGGAGATGTGTATGGCATTATAGTTAGCATGTCTATCTGTTGATAAGAAGGTCTAGGGTTCGAGAAGCGATATGTTGCTGAAGACGTTTCACAATCAGCTGTGGGATCGTTATAACCATTCTGGTCAATTAGGCTATTCGATTAAGAGTAATCGTATAGACGGATGTTACTGCTCACTGGTTGACGTTCCTCTACTCAGTAGCTATAAGTTAGGGAAGATTATGGTTGAACCTTTGGATTTCAGATCTGGCAGATTAGTCAAGTTATGTAATAAGGATTCGTTCAGATTGAAAATCACATATACCAAATATGACAAGCTATAGAAACAAACAAACAAAAAAGCTTTCTATTTTAACTTTTATTTCTATACTATGTTTGTTGCAATTATTTATTGCAGTTGTAACTTTATTTTTTTCATTTTGAAATGAATATTGATCCAATTTTGAAATAATGATGGTCTGTTTCACTAATTATTTCCAGTCTAACTCCTGTTGAAATATACTGATCAACAGATTTTCTTTTACGCATAATGTCTATATATATCATTTGCTTTTGTGATGACTCAAAGCTGTTCTTTAATTATAGGTTCAATACATTTGCGAGTCGAACGCCCTAATATGAGATAAGAGTTATGTCGTTAAAACTTACAATGAAAATATAGCACGGCATTTCCTGATTACAATGAAAATATAGCACGGCATTTCCTGAAACAGATATTCAATACTCTTAATTTCAGATTTTATCTTTCTTTAATTATTTTTCAGGAAATGCCGTGCTATATTTTCATTGTAATCAGGAAATGCCGTGCTATATTTTCATTGTAATCAGGAAATGCTGTGCTATATTTTCATTGTAATCTTATATTATTTGATTATAAAACAAACATTCAATAGTAAAGCTCGTGTAAGCTCGTGTCACATTAAATAGAAAGAACGCTATATATTAATATTTTTACAAAGAAAATATCTAATTATAATTTAACTTGTTTAAAAGTTTAGCATGTGAATATATATATCGATCATTGACCAATTGCATGTTTTTTTTTATCTACATATGGATTAATAAATTTATATTTATGTGTCAACAAAGAACTCTCCAATTTTCGTGTTTTTTTTACAACTGTGTGTGCCTGACATGGCTTAATGGTAAGGGAACTCGGCTTTCAAATACTCGACACTTGATTTTAGTTTACTTAATAGCACACAACTTAATACCTGTTGACTCTGTAGGCACATTTTGATGCACACGCGGCAAATCTGCGTGTAACTTTGTTTCAGGTATCTTCAGGATCACAAATGTTAGGCATTAATGGTAACCCTTACAAGTTGTTGTTACATATAAACGTGTAACTGAAAGTAAAGAGGAAGCTTCCTACTTGCTGTTCCATTACATTAATTTATATAAACTTTAGCTGGATTACATATTTCTAACTAAAGACTGAGAAAAACTTTCTAAAACCCATTAACACACCACCACCACCAACAGGTGTTTAGGTTTTCATTTTTGATTTTCTACTCGTAAGTACAAATCAACAGCGATTTCAGGATGTTGCTCTAATGTATTAGAGCAAAGAGACTTTCTTTATTTTTTCTTAATCTAAACAGTTAAACCACAAAAATTATACGCGCTAGATATCCACCATGTTGCTATGGCAACAAATGGGGTTGATACGGGAAGGCTTTCAAAGTGAAACCCAAAGTGATGTTTAGTGAAAAGAGTAATGCGCAAATGAAAAGTGCCACAAAAAACTCGCGGAATTCACAGAGAATCAAAATGTGTTTTTAAAGGAACGAGGAAGGCCTTTTTTTTTGGCGCTATTATTTGAGTGGGGGAAACCTTTGTGTATGATCAGTTTTACCAAAGTGTTCCTATTACTGCTCACAGTAAACATTTAAAAAAATATATTATAAATAATTTTCAAAACAGAATTTATTCAGTCAATAGAAACGTACACATGTTTCAAAAGACGAACATGTGATGGTAGAAGAGCTAGATGGTCTAAGAGTAACGATATAGAAAACGTTTTTTACTCTCAACTGTCCATTAACTGTAACGTTTTCCATCTTTGATTTTTCACTCACCTATATATAAAAACTATTTCTGAAGCAAACACAAACATGCACCCGTGATCATACTAATGTTTATAGTCATGTTGTAAATGGTCCAACTATTGTTTCAAAGACTATAATTTTTCAAACGTCATTCACGACACGTTTTTTACATTAAATAGATTACATTTTTATGTGTGTTTCTTGATTGAATTTCGCGCAAAGCTACTCGAAGGCTATCTGCGCTAGCTGTCCCTAATTTTCAAGTGACAGACTATAAGGAAGGCAGCTAGTCAACACTACGTTTTTACCAACATTATAGCGCCCCCACGGCTGAAAGGGCGAGCATGTTTGATAGGAGAATTTTAGCTCGCGACCCGCAGATTGCGAGTCTAGTGCTTTAACATACTGTTCTGCGCAGATAATTTATCGATTATTGGCGAAAAGTTTTTCGTAAAATTGAATACTTTATCATTTATTTGAGATATTTCAGGTACACTGATTTCTTTATTAAATATTTAATAACTTGACTTACTCAACAATATATTTATTTTATTCCGTATTTTTATCCTACTATTTTGCACATCCATGAATTTTTTTTCCCCACTCTAATGAAACTCCTCATATATTCAACTTGGAGGCCTACATTATACATCTTTACGGGGAAATATTACATTCTTAGAATAGTCTAACGTTTTACAGGTATGATGCTAAAACTTGTTCAACCAGCTTAATAACCTTAACGCACATATTTTATGATTATGTTTGTCTTTTTATCGCGCACCATTCAGACGTTTACGTTGAAGACCAGCTCAATATAAGTGACACTTGAATGTATTGAGCGCCATATGCGCAAAGTTTGTTTGTTTGTTATGGACTTCGCGCAAAAATACGCAAGGGATATCTGCGCTAGCCGTCCCTAATTTAGCAGTGTAAGACTAGGGGATGGCAGCTAGTAATCACCACCCACCGCCAATGAATAGTGGGATTGACCGTCACATTATAATTCCTAACCGCTGAAAGGGCGAGCATGTTTGGTGTGACGGGAATTCGAACCCGCAAGCCGAGCGCCCTAGCCACCTGGCCATGCCGGGCAGTTATAGGGTCGAAAAGTGTTTTGTTATTTTGTTAATACAGAGTTCTACATAATCTTCTTACAGTGAGCAAACTGTGTATAAAACCGTACGAATAATTTCTGTAGTTATAACATATGTTAAGTAATAGACATTTTGCTGGAAATGAGAGAATTTACACAGAATACTTCGATTTCAAGAAATAACACACGATTTAGCGACAATTATGTATACGTCTCACGATTTACTGACTTTCCCAGACTAGAACTCATCAAAGACTCAACGTAAAGGTATGTTTCTTCTCTATATCTTGGGCTAATGTATCGTATAATTACCCTTGCACCTAATAATAGCGTGTTTACGAACCAACATTTTCTATACGTCACAATCGATGTTTCAGTAATCAGTGGTTCTTTCCCGAATTTAATGATGAATATTCTAAATTATTGATCACAAACAACGATAATGATCATAATTAACTCTTCGGAGTGAATTTAAATCGTAATTTATCACCACTATGCTGCAGCATATAGCTATAGTTAAACGAGATTACCGAGTTAATATGTTAATGGGTTTAGACGTTGATGGTGTTTTCGTATTATTGTTAAAATGGAGTATCGCTCTAACGGGATAATTCAGCGAGATGTTTGAAAGTTGTAGAACCTTTTACCTTATTCGTAGACGATATGTTTTGTAGATAACAGGATAAGTAGCCACTTAGTTTTTATTCGGCTTTGGTTCTAGTAAACATTGATTATCATATGACTGATCGTAAATCCCTTGCTATAAATATATTTTTCGGTTAGAAACGTATAATTTAATTTACTGATATTTGGTGATCGTAAGACATTTGGTTTGTGTTAAAGCAGTTTTTGTGAGGAGGAAGAGATCATCAATCACATTAGCTGACAGCTGGTTGAGAGAGTGTAAAAACATGGTTGAGAGAGTGTAAAAACATATATTTAAGCTGTGTTCCTATTCTTTTTACAGCATTATGTAAGAAAATGTTTGGTATATACAAAACACGAGCTATTAGAATCTGTGCGTTGTTACTATACAGAGATTCAACTACTCACTGAAAGTTGGATTTTAAATCAAGAGGTATAAGTTGGATAATTAAATCAAGAGGTATAAGTTGGATAGTTAAATCAAGAGGTATAAGTTGAATAGTTAAATCAAAAGGTATAATTGGAGTGTTAAATCAAGAGGTATAAGTTGGATAATTAAATCAAGAGATATAAGTTGGATAATTAAATCAAGAGATATAAGTTGGAGTGTTAAATCAAGAGGTATAAGTTAGAGTGTTAAATCAAGTGGTATAAGTTGGAGTGTTAAATCAAGAGGTATAAGTTGGAGTGTTAAATCAAGAGGTATAAGTTGGATAATTAAATCAAGAGGTATAAGTTGGAGTGTTAAATCAAGAGGTATAAGTTAGAGTGTTAAATCAAGTGGTATAAGTTGGAGTGTTAAATCAAGTGGTATAAGTTGGAGTGTTAAATCAAGTGGTATAAGTTGAAGTGTTAAATCAAGAGGTATAAGTTGGAGTGTTAAATCAAGAGGTATAAGTTGGAGTGTTAAATCTGGTGAACATGCCATCGAAAGATTAATACTATTTTTCGAAACGTAATGAATGTGTCTCGAATTACATTTTAACTGCTACAGAATTTTATATTCTTATTTTATATACTTATAAATTAAATACAGTTAGTAACGTTTCTTTTCATTTTCACTGTGTTTTGCCAAACATACTGGATGAAATGGCGGATTAAGTGTATCCTTTGCATCTACCATAAGCATGTTCTTCTATTAAGTTTTGAATGACATCCATAATCACTAGTTAGAAAATAGAAACACACAAATGTTGCCATTATTTAGCTGACTTTGCTTTGGGAGAAAGAAAAGCTACATTTGGCAGTTATCAACTTTTAACTTTCATTTATTTATGTGATGACCAGTTACTTTCCTTCCAGATTTTCTTACGGAAAGAACCGCAAAAGTGATTTCTAGATGTGCTAAAAGTATTTCGAAGAAGACATTTTGATTACAGTTTTTTTATTATTTTACAAACTGGTGAACATATTACGTGTTTTCATGTTGTCAACGTAAACGAACCTAAATTATTTTGAGAGCAGTCAAGACCATGTAAAGATTGTATGGAAACATCAATGGTTTAATGAATTATTAATGCTATTGCTACTGAAACTTAAGGCGATAAAATTCTAGCGTAAAAGCGTTAAAAAATATAGATTGACTTCAAACAAATGGATTTTTGGATCTAATACACGAACCTAAATTATTTTGAGAGCAGTCAAGACCATTTAAAGATTGTATGGAAACATCAATGGTTTAATGAATTATTAATGATATTGCTACTGAAACTTAAGGCGATAAAATTCTAGCGTGAAAGCGTTAAAAAATATAGATTGACTTCAAACAAATGGATGTTTGAATCTAATATGAGAAAAACGAATAAGATTTACTCTTGTTAACATGTTTACAAATATGTTAATTACTAAAAACTGACGCTCATGATGGGAAAACCAATTGAATTTGTTTCTCCAGTTTTATAGTATATAAAGATTAGTGTATCTTGATATCAGAAATAGGTGAAACATGTCTATTTTCATTATGAATTATATACGAAATTTTAAAACTTATCCGTTGAATATTACATATTTCAATGGAATGTCCTAAACGCAAAAAGCAAGAAAGTTACCTACATTTATATACAAAACCTGCAAACTATAAAACTCTTTTATCGTCATACGTCTTATAGTTGAACATCCACGTAGAATTAAGTTAGAAGTATTCAAAATGGATTTGTACTGTCAAAAATAAGAGAAAATATAAGATTAAACATGATTGTTGATTAAAAAAATTAGACAAATTAAATATTGGCGTCAATAAATATTAGTACAAAAATCCAAATATATAAAATCGCAGTATTTCAGTGGCATATTTAGCATAAGATGAGTACTTCAGTGGTATATTTACGAGAATTTCGCGTACAGCTTCTCCAGATCTATGTGCTGTAGCTGTTTCTAATTTCGGAGTGATAGACTAGGATGTGAGAAAGTACCTAGTCAACATCACCCATCGCCAACTCCTGGATTACTCTTCATCAATAGTTGGATTTACCGTAACATTATAATGCTTCAATGGCTGAAATAGTGAGCACATTCGGTGACGTGTTTCGATCGCGTGACCCGAAAATTGCGAATCGAACTCTCTAACCAGCAGGCCATGTCAAGCCCGATAGTGGGAAGTGATTAGTGATAAAATAAAGTAAGAGACTGCAATACTATTCAGTAAACAACAAAAAATATATATATATTATAAGTTGGCAAGTAATTAGAAGTATGTTATAAGTCAAACCACTAAGGAGTTAATATATATATATATATATATATATAATATATATAATTACGGATACAACGTTTCGGGCAATGGCCTTCTAGAGGTATAACTAACTGAACAGTAAATCCGTAAACGGAATCATTCTAAATCAAAGGTCGCGTGACGTAACAATGTAACAATTATACGTGTATAACAATGCTTACAAACAATAGATACAATAGAAAGTGATAAATAAATAAATATATACATACAATCGCGAGCACACACATATCTATACATACGTATACATATATATATACAGATACGCCCAAATATATACACACAAATGATTATACAAATACATATATTAACATATACAAACACATGCGCGCGCACGCACATACATATATATGAATATCTGTGCATTATATTATAAAAATAATAAATACATAATTTACCGTATAAAACTTTTTAAAGAAAGAATAAAACTAAACCGGGAAATATTACATAAATCTAAAACGTTCATTTAGCCCCTCGGGGTGGAAAGTTCCCAAGTCAAAAAATATTTTGTTTTCTTGTACTTCGTGGTTATGTTTGTTTGTTTGTAGGGGCCTTCCTCTTATATATCTATTCTTTTTAAACTGAAAAATGAAAAAAGGGGAAACAAAATGTCAGTAATCATTAATCATTATATGGATTTCGTTACCTTCAATAATGATTTGGGTACGACATAATTAATGAAGCTACTTAGTGATGTAAAGTATTAAGTGAAACTTACTAATCATAGTCGCTTTTGTTCTGATGCGCATCTTAGTTTAAAAACAAGAAATATAGTGTTGTTGTTTTTTTCAAAACAAAGCTGTATCTTAGTTCTTAGTTGTTATGAAAACGCTATTTTTTAATGGATCTGATTAATATGATTGCAGTAATGATGATAAGAGATAACATAAAATGTAATTAAGAAGCTATAACAAAGCGCGATAGGTATACAAAAACGAACACAAATTGTGCCGCTTAATGGATCTGATTAATATAATAATGATGATAAAAGATAATAATATAAATGGTAGTTAAAGAACAATAACAATAAGTAGATGGGCAAAAAATTAACGAAAAATAAGATGATTTTCTGTCAAAAGCAAAAAACGTCGTCTCACAAAAAAAAAAAAAAAATCATGATATCTTAAAATTTGCTTTCAAATTATAAGCAAACAAGTTTCATTTGTTCTACGTGATGGATTTATATTTTATGGATAAACATCCAAACCCACACATATTTATGTATTTACTTCTATATATAACTAAATTAAAACATAAGATAGGCAAGAGACCCCCAGTGGCACAGCGGTATGTCTGCGGACTTATTCTGCTAGAAACCGGGTTTCGATACCGTGGTGGACTAAGCACAGATAGCCCTTTGTGTATCTTTGTGCTTAATAACAAACAACAACAAGATGGGCAAGAAAATATATTCGCAGCAGCTCTAGTAACAAAATAAATTATAAAATGTTATGTTAAAAACAAAATAAAGATATCGTATTATTTGTATTTTTCTTCCTTTTCTTTGAAGTTGAAACATATTTTCCTGAAAGGAATTTGTATTTTCAAACTGAATCACTCCGCTTGTGACACACAGGCTAAGGGGCCAGGTAAAATATTTCAAAGATCCAAGGTTGGATTGTTTTCGAGGGCTATCTGCACTAGCTATCTCTAATTTAGTAGTGATAGACTAGAGAGAAGGCAGCTAGTCAACATCACCCACTACCAATGCATGGGCTACTCTTTTACCAACGAGTAGTTGGATTTGCCCGTCACGTTATAACGCCCCCACGTCTGAAAGGGTCGGCATATTCGGCGATGGGGATTCGAAATGACGACCTACAAATTACGAGTCGAACGCCCTAACCACAAAGACGATGCCAGGCTGGATGGTAGTCTGTTTGTTTGTTTGTTTGAAGTTAAGCACAAAGCTACACAATGAGCTATCTGTGCTCTGCCCACCACGGGTATCGGGTATCGAAACCCGGTTTCTAGCGTTGTACGTCCAGAGACATATCACTGTGCCACTGAGGGGCAGGATGGTAGTCAATTAGAGGCTTTTCTTAATCATATAACGGGGATGATTGGTGGAATTAGAACGCATTCACAATTAATTAAATGTATGGAGCTTGTTCAGCTACATATCACGGCTTGAACCCACTATACAAGATTACCTAAGTTGTGAACGTGTTCAGCTACATATCACGGCTTGAACCCACTATACAAGATTACCTAAGTTGTGAACGTGTTCAGCTACATATCACGGCTTGAACCCACTATACAAGATTACCTAAGTTGTGAACGTGTTCAGCTACATATCACGGCTTGAACCCACTATACAAGATTACCTAAGTTATGATTAATAAGTTTCCTTCCTTTTTTAGAATTATTACTTTTCAATTTTCAATGCTTATTATCAATTTACTTTACTAAGAAAAAAAAATATTACAGATTATTGCTTTGTGTTTTGGTTATTCCTATATTATTTTGAGCGAACGTATTTACTTCCCTGTGAAAGCAAAATGGAAAACTTACAAAACCGCATTACACCTTGTTTTGAGACTTTTTTTTTTGTTCAATATACGTGCACGTCCATTTAATGTGTTTGGATAGCGCTGTTTCTTTATGTGCAGGATAAGGCGAATTAATAATATATTTCTGAAAACTTTGATTAGTTTCTACAGTAGCCAGCTCTCCTAAAAATATTTATCAAATTACATGTGTTTCAGTGCCTGTATACAGGAAACTAATATATTCTGTTGATTTTTTAATGTTATGATCTCTGCTTTGATAGCATCTTTCAATAACAAACAAATTAATTATAATTAAACAAATTATCTCACTTGTGCGTAACATCGCACAACACCGTATCGTAGTTCATAAAATCAGATGAAATGATGCATTGATAAAATACGAGTGATTTTAATGTTTGATGTTATTGCCTGGAAATCTGTGGTTGAGTCTAAAGTAACGAAATGTGCAAGTTAGCTTAATTTTAAGGAATGCATCGCTTCAAAAATGTCCCCTCATGGGACAGCGGTAAGTTTAAGGTACGATTCCCCATGGTGGGCACATCAAACAGCCCAATATGGCTTTGCTCTGAAAAGTGTGAATGTTTTCTTATAGCAAAGATGTATCGGGCTATCTGCTGTGTCCACCGAGGAGAATCGAACCTCTGATTCTATCGTTATAATGATCTGAAAAGCACATAATCCCTACAGAAATTTAAAAAATTTTAGTACCAAAATAAGGGTGATTCATTTATCAGTTTAAATTAATATGTGTCACGATTATTCTCGAAACTTGTGTCCCTTTTACAAAAATGCCTCCTCTCCCAGTAGCACAGCGGCATGTCTGAGGACTTACACCGATAGAATCCGGGTTTCGATACCCGTCATGGGAAGAGCACAGATAGCCCACTGTGTAACTTTGTGCTTAATTACAAACAAACATTTTCATAAAACAAAGACTTTTTAGTTATTTTTTAAAATCACTGACGATTCAGGATCACAATAACTTATACTTACAAATTATACTTGTTAAGACTTTTTATTTTATTTTTCAGACAGTTTAACATGTCAGTTCCAGACTATTTTAACATATATATATAAATATTCTGTGTAAATTACTGAGAATTGATTTCATCAACTTAAGATTTTTTTAAGCAGTCTAAAACAGTGGGTTGTTATCATGCATTCTTTCCAGAGTCACAGTGTTTTAATATACTGTATATTATAAAATCCATTAAGTCCACGAGACACTCACAAACTCCTCGTTTCGTAGATCATTCTTAATTATCCATAAGCCCCCCAGTGGCACAGTGGTATGTCTGTGGACTTACAACGCTAGAAACCGGGTTTCAATACCCATGGTGGGCAGAGCACAGATAGCCCATTGTGTAGCTTTGTGCTTAATTAAAAACAAACAATTATTCATAATACATTTTTGTGGGTGTTGTCGGTCAAAGTGTTTAAGGATATTTAACACGAAAATAAAAAACAAAACAGAATGTAATGACCAATATTTGTCTATTTTTTAACTATAATAGGGTTACATATATATAACGTACGTTAATACCTGTAGTATAAAAAGTCATTTAATTTCTATTTTAGGAAATTTAGAAATATTAATCCTTTTTTTTTCACTAATCTCAGAGTTTTATATTTTTCCCCTCTTCATTATGAATACTTGATGAGAAGCCCAAGAAATTTGCCCCCACGCTTTGCACTTTCAGGTGTGGTGGTGTTATAAAAGTGACAGTTAATCTCGCTATTTGATTAAGAGTCACCGCCTCCAGCAGCGGGTGTTACCATCTGGTTGGTTACCTTTTCTCTGGTCCATCCCCAATTGGCAGAGCGGTATGTCTGCGGACTTACAACGCTAGAATCCGGGTTTCGATACCCGTGGTGGACAGAGGACAGATAGCCCATCGTGTAGCTTTATGCTTAATTATAAAAAAAAACAACCAAAAATTCAATTTTGGTTTCCGATGCCATTAATTTCAGTTTCTTCACAATGATTTAAAGGTTTAAAAGATAGCCTTTATATCTCTAATTATTATTCTGTTTTTTGCTATTTTGAAATATGGGTGAGTTAATATACTACATGTTGTCTCATCTACGGCAAGTTAATTTGGACCGTTTCGTATTAGATCACCTAATAAAGAAATAAGATGAAATCTCATATTTTGTGGATATTGCATTTTATGTACGATATTAAAAACTTAATATTTCTTAAGTCTAATTTATTATTTTGTTGTTCTTTCAATGATAAACTGGCGCATGGAAAATTTTAAAATTGATCATTTTCTACTAAGACCTTGTAAAATAAGATAAGCAAAATAAAATGAATAATGACCGAGAGCTTCTGACGTACTTATGTAAAACAAATCGTACAGGTAGTATATCATAGCTAGAAAGTTAGGTGTAAGGAAGATCGGTTCGGGTTGAAAGAGGTGAGAAACTGGCCGGCTTTTGTTCAGTCCCTAAGGAATGATTAGAGGAAGCGCCCGCCTTTCTAGTCTCCTGCTATAGAGATTATGGGACTCCCTGTGATTATGAGACGTTGTAATCCTATACACTGTATAAAAAAACAGGTTTGTTCGGCGTGGTTTTTGAGAAATAAATTATAAAATACAGGAATTTAGAGAAAACAAACAAATAAAAAACAACACCAGGTGATGTGAAAGAGAAGGAATAAACTGAGATTTTCAAAGTTAGCTTTTTAGGGTTGGACCTGGCCTTTCTGTAACTTTAATCGGCACTTCAGATTTTCTACACTGCCCTACGTGTAATAAAACCAACTGTCTTACAAAAACGTGTTTGCAATCTAAAGGATGAGTGTCTTGTCTCCAATGTTGTTTACCAGCTAACATGTAACATCTATCATCATACATACATAAGAGAAACCGGAAGAACACTACACACTAGGATATCAGAATATATTGATGTTGTTTATAAACAACAACATGAAAGAAACGAAGTTGCAGATCATTTTAAACTAATCATGGACAAGTGGACAAGTAACACTTTACTTCTTTAAACTAATCATGGACAAGTAACACTTTACTTCTTTAAACTAATCATGGACAAATAACACTTTACTTCTTTAAACTAATCATGGACAAATAACACTTTACTTCTTCTTCACCACCTTTCTCCGTACAAATCCTCACCAAGTACACTGACAGAAAATTCAAAGAAGCTCTTCTCATCGAACAACTTCGACCACAGATGAATAGGGAGAAAGGATGCACCTATAATTTTCATCATTATATTTTATTTTTTATCCTATATTTTTGTTATTTTATTCTGTAATCTTGATAGTTACTTGTTTACTACAGGTAACAGGTAATTATTTCAACAATACTTTTCTTTCAACAATAAGCTTTACTGATTAATATGTCAAAAGCATAACGTACAAATGTACGTTATAGATTCTAATAGAATTTATTATTTAAATTATTTGAAGCTTTGTACCGCCAGACTCGGTTTATGTTTTAGTGTACGTTCCTGAAGAAGCTGTAAAGCGAAGCGTTCAGTGTCTAATAACTAAAAACAGTATTTTGCTGATATAAGGCCGTTCGTTTCTAGTATTAATATGTCTTCTATACACCAATATGTACAACAGAAATTAAAGAATTTCATTGCTTTGTTTTTGACAGTGGTTCAGTTAATCCTTCCTGGTTATAAATTGTGTGGTTCATTGCTTATGCTAGCATGGATGAGGATTCCAAATCACTGAAAAAAGTCAGTTGGTAAATAAATGTAAGGAATTAGTTGCAACATGTAACAGCAAATTGAAAAAAAAGATGAGATACGTGAAGTTTTAATTGAATCACAATAGATAATTTTTCCAACCTTGAGCTTAGTAATAATATAGAAACTGCGAGTGGTGTTCGCGAAGGTTATCAAATGATTGGAAGTTTAACTACGAGTGGTGTTCGCGAAGGTTATCAAATGATTGGAAGTTTAACTGCGAATGGTGTTCGCGAAGGTTATCAAGTGATTGGAAGTATAACTGCGAGTGGTGTTCGCGAAGGTTATCAAATGATTGGAAGTTTAACTGCGAGTGGTGTTCGCGAAGGTTATCAAATGATTGGAAGTCTAACTGCGAGTGATGTTCGCGAAGGTTATCAAATGATTGGAAGTCTAACTGCGAGTGGTGTTCGCGAAGGTTATCAAATGATTGGAAGCCTAGAATAAACACTTGGAAATAGAAGCTGAGACAAAATGTTTAGAGCTAGAGTCAGAAGATAAGCATAAGTAATGAAAATTCAAACTGATGATAAGTGGAAGGCAAGGTACTTCTGGTAGGGTTGACATGCATGAAAAAAGTACCCACACGTAATTGCCTAAAATTTATTAAACCGGTGTAGATGTGCTTTGAGAGCAGAAGAATGGCAACCACAGGATGTGGTGAGGAAACAACTTCCTGCATTGGGAGTACAGACGAATGAAAAGATGATTTAGTAAAATCAGTTATATTTACAGACATATGCATTAATTTCAATTATCACAGGAAGTTCAAAGTGTGAGAAGTAACTGCAAATGAGATATTTAAAGAGTAAGAAACAAGGCTGCACGAATTGCTAATTAAATGGATTTACCGATTTAATTACGGCCAAGATTGTAAATTTAATGCTGAATGAGCAAAGTTTGACAAAAGTATCAACACGGTTAATAATGTGACTAAACGATAGGAATCCAGCAAACGGACGTGAGACAGATACGTTAGTGGATGAATATGTAGTGACGAGAACTCATAGTGGGTTGAAAGTATGTGAAAATATAGCTAGAACTACTTATCACAAACAAGTGAAACTGGATTGGCACTACCCACGAATTGTAAGAGACATCGTTTATTTGTTTGTAGTTAAGCACAAAGCTACACAAAGGGCTCTGCCCACGAAGGGTATCGAAACCACTGGGGGGGGCAGGGCAAACCGTTAGGTCAGAATGGTTTTGTAAATAATAATAGGAATTATAAACCTTTGCCAAATGTTTTATGCCTATTGGGCATGTACCTAAATTCTGTAGGCAGAACAAGTAAATTGTAATAAGTAACAAGTAATTTTACTAAATAAGTAAATTGTAATAAGTAACAAGTAATTTTACTAAATAAGTAAATTGTAATAAGTAACAAGTAATTTTACTAAATAAGTTAAATTGTAATAAGTAACAAGTAATTTTAATAAATAATTAAATTGTAATAAGTAACGAGTAATTTTAATAAATAATTAAATTGCGGAAACAATGGAGAATGTAATGTATTGTATTGAAGACAGAGAAAAAATTTCAAATAACTACTTAGAAGAAATGATGATAAATGTGTTAAAAGATACCGTAGTTGGAAACCTCTGGTTAGAAAATAGTTAGTAAAAGATAATCAACTCACAGGTGATACATTAGATTTAATTTGGTTTAACATCGCAGAAGGAGGGACCCGATATACTGTACCACTGGCTAAAGTGGCATTGAAATGTGGACTTTTTTGAATGTGAACTAGTCGTAGAGGTGGATGATGGCATTCAACATCTGGTTTTGCTCGGTAGTGAGATAGAAGCTGTTGAGTTTGTAAAATACATCAGTAGAAGTAGTAACAAGCAGCGAGATAAGAAATGAGATTAGAGAAAACTCTGAATTAGGCGTAAGAGTTAGGGGAGAAATATACATAATGACGAATTTATAACTTCTGTTAGAATAGGAAACATGGATCGAGAACAAATAATAAAATGAAATTAAAAATATGAGAGGTACCTGATGATGATGCCTTTACTGGCAAAAATCATGGTCGTGAATAAATGATGTATTTGTGAAACGTACAATTGTCTGGTTTTTCCCTAGTTCTGTAATTATGGAGTTTCACCCAGTACCTATGGTTTCAAGTATCAGTTATATAAAATAAACAAATTGATTTTGGTTTCAAGTATCAATTATATACAATACACAAATTGATTTCGGTTTCAAGCATCAATTATATACAATACACAAGTTGATTTCGGTTTCAAGTATCAATTATATACAATACACAAATTGATTTCGGTTTCAAATATCAATTATATACAATACAGAAATTGATTTCGGTTTCAAGTATCAAGTATATACAATACAGAAATTGATTTCGGTTTCAAGTATCAATTATATACAATACAGAAATTGATTTTGGTTTCAAGTATCAATTATATACAATACAGAAATTGATTTTAAGTTGTTTGTTGGATAATCACAACGACGTGATAGCTGTGGCTTCGTCTATTGATGGGCATTTTTATGTTTATCTTGTATTGTCTCATCTTATATAGGTGATTAATCATGACTCGTTGTAATAATTATTTGCATACACTAATTAGTTGGCGTGAGTCTTAGTGCCAGGAGCGATATGTTTAGAACCTTTATATTTGATTCACTGTAAACTCCTGAGAAGCACGGGTATATTTATGGCTGGAAAATCATTTCACAGCCTTTTCAAAAATGATATTCGCATAGAGACATTATTAAACCTATACATGGCCAAAAAATCCGGCATTTTAAGAAAGGAAGTTTTCAATGATTTCTATGTAAATGGGAAGATTCGCGCAGCAAAGTGTTTAGTACAGCAGTATGCTCCAAAATCATAAGCAAAGCGAATCCAAAACATAACCATCATTCGCAAAGTAAGGGGTATGTTTGCGAAAGATCAACCACTTATCTTTAGTAATGAAGCACTTCTGGTATCGATGACAAGATAATAAACAAGATTTGAAATTGAAGAAGACCTACAAGCGAATTTATACAAGCTTCCAGCCATGCCCAATAATGAAAGTGATGGTCGAAGACACAGGGATTAGAGCAATTCCATTCAACCACATAATTGTTAAATCCCCAATACATCTCCAATGAGTGTTTGAGTCTTGATCGGCTTACACGTAGTCCTGAAGGATATAGTTCGAAAGCCAAATGCAACCTGGCTCATTGATCGTTCTTTTTTAAGTGTGAATATCCCTTCGTTTATCAATTTTTCTTTGTGCCTTCTTAACATAAGTTTAGGTGAGTTGTTGAAAGCGAAAATAAAGAATAAGTAGTGAAAATGATTCAAATCAATAAACTTCTTATTTTAATATGTTTTCCCAAATAAAAAAAAATGAAACCGAAGCTGCAACTGTAAAAAACCCTTTTTGTTCACATGATTTCTCAGACATTTTCTGCAAACTTAAGAGCAAATTTTTGCTTGTATAATCTAAAGGAAAAGGTTTCTGCTTTGTCTGTAAGTAATTATTACAAGACTAAAAGACCTGATACATTAAAAATGGTTATTCAGTGTTTCAGTATATAATGCTAACCTTTTGCTAATTTTAATATCTTTTCTAGTTCGTTATTTTTATAACAAATGTTTTTATTATTATTATTATTTAAAACAAGGCCTAATTACCGATCAGCGTTTCTTTCTGGTTTAATGCCCCAATACCAGAGTTAGCTCATCAGACCAGCTGATTACAACCTACTATATTGGTGGAAACATTTACTGCATCAGCCAATTTTTTCACACTATTCTTTGCAATCGTCGTCTGTTTTGAAGCCCTAATGCAGTGCTTCTCAACTTTTTCCAATATCCTTCACCTCTGTAGTTTTCAACAAAAAAAAAAAGATAAAAAAGTATGAGAATTGATATTATTGAATTATCAATAAATTGAACGCGAAAACGTTTGAAGACAAACTCCAGCATAACTGAAACAAAATTCTGAAGTTAAGCATGTTTTTATCACCTTATATTATATTATATTAAATAAGCGTCAAACACGAGATTGTAAGATATTCAAAATAAACGCGAATAACTAACATTGAAAAAAAAAGATTGTTTGTTTGTTTTGAATTTCGCGAGAAGCTACACGAGGGCTATCTGCGCTAGCCGTCCCTAAATCAGCAGTGTAAGACTAGAAAGAAGGCAGCTAGTCGTCACCACCCACCGCCAACTCTTGTGCTACTCTTTTACCACCGAATAGTGAGATTGACCGTCACTTTATAACGCCCCCACGGCTGAAAGGGCGAGCATGTTTGGTGGGACGAGGGAAAAAAAGATAAATATATTAAAAGTCGTTACGTTGAGAAGAAATGAATATTTTAAAATATGTAAAGACCGGAAGGTTAAATCAAAGTAGAACAAATATGAGGAAAACCAGATGTTTCCCAATCACTAACTATCAGACAGGCCTATTTTACTTAATGTTTTTGAATCAAATTTGTCGCAACATGGTGTTGTGATAATAAAAACAACCAAATGTCGAAGGTTCGTTTTCGGAATGAAAACAGGATCGAATGATTTACTATGCATGGAAATAATGTTTCAAGTTTGTTTACAAATAACCATTCAGAAAGATCCCCGAACCAGAGTCTAATTTGACAATACTCATTCAACCTGATTCTGATCTCATTAATCCCTGGGTGAACCATTCACCTACTAGAGAAGCACTGCCCTAATGTTTGTAGGTGCAAATGTGTTTTATAGATGATGCAATAATGTATAATTATTACATCAGAAACGTAATAGGCAGTCTGGGTTTTATATCAGCCATTTTTTTGGCTATGAGTAAAATTTCTTACCGAAAGTCAGTTTACAAGCCTATCTGCTACAACATGCATGTAACGTAAACATGGCCTGGGGATGTGAGTCAGTTTACAAGCCTATCTGCTACAACATGCATGTAATGTCATCATGGCCTAGGGATGTGAGATAACTCCATGGAAAAAAAAACACTCATTGTTTCTTTGAGCAAAAATGACTTTCGACAAGAATAATTAAATTTAACCTATCTAATGGAATTTGCTGAAGATATAGAAATAGAGAGATTGGCTGTGTGGAGTGGTGGAAGGGAAGGGGTAATAAGAAAGCTTCCACAGCAGCTGACTAAGTCTTAAATAGGTGATGAGAAGAAATGGTTAGTTCATATGTATCATAACGAATAAAGACGTTTCCAATGAACTGTGCAGTGCCGTATATAGTAATGGACACTGATGCTACTTATTTCAAACAACTACGGTTATTCTGGGTAAAAAAGACTAGCGTTATTTAAACATTCTATCTTATTTAGAGGATATTGACATTTTTGCGAAAATAACCAACTTTTGACTACCACCTTTATAACTTTTTTAAATATTTTTTTTCTTTTTTTTGCTAATGTAAAAATATTACATCAGGAGGGAGCAAAGGATATCAATTACCCAAATTGATGTAATTTCCTTACTGGGCAACAGTGCTGTTGGGCGCCGCCCTAGTGGAAACATTTCATGACTGCAAGCTTGTAGAATATCGACCCTAGAAGACTGTTGTAGAAATCTATCCACATCAAAAGACTATTTATTTAACTACGACGTACAAACTATCTAAATAGAATATTGCCAGTAAAACACGAAATACAGCTTATTTTTAATGAATATACGCGAAGTCCACCTTTTTTTTTTCTTTTTACTTTTCTCTGTTGTGTACGTTGCTATGTGATAAAACTACAAGCAATGGTTTGGTTCTGGGTTTAGATAAGTTGATAGTTCATGATAGCTTTCTTTGTCTTCTACTTCCTCTATCCCCTCTAGTTTGTTTGATATAACTTAAATAATAACCGATTTTCTATTGGTCGGATCATATTATGTGTTTATTTCCGGTTTTTTCTTCGAGTGCACAGGATTCATCATAAGGAAAATTAATTGAACTACGACCAAACGAACCAATTTACTATTAGCTGAGTCCTCTAAAGATTATAGATTATAACCCCCAAGCAATTATAGTAGACGAAGGGGAGATATCTTAAGAACCATGATAAAACGGTGTATAAATATACCAATAGAAAGTCTGCTCCAAAATGAAAAATTTTGTGGCCAACGTATCATAAAAATCACAATTAAGAAAGTTTCCTCTTTCTGCATAAATCTTATGACGCCCTATTACTTTTATGGCACGTAGTGAAAAATAAGTTCAATTAAAAATACATGAAAACAATATGACGCAATATACAATCATATGATGACGAAATTTCATGTTCAACTGATTTCTTTGAATTAGTTGTCACATTTATATTTCCGGCAAACATTTTGTTTCCTCAATACCAGTAATGTACTTTATATAACATCATAATTTCTAATTTACCACAGATGTTATGTTTAAGCCTATAAAAAAACACATCAATATTATTGTTATTTTTTTTTGATAGATTATTTCAATTCATTTTAAGTTTTCTTTAAATATTCCGAGGTCAGTTGTGTTAAAACTTTAAGTTTTTTTAAATAGTTTGCTTCCTAATTAATATATATGGATAGCTTAAAGAGGCAACAACGTGAGAAATTCTCAGCTACGGCATTTAGATGTGCGCGTAAATGAAACTGTCATCTCCAGGCTACTTCTTTTCCTTTTTGAAATTGCTGTTTCTAACATATTTTATATATTTCGACTATAATTAACTACCCGCAGAATGCCTTCCATTTCTTAGAAGTATATAACGAAAGTGAGAATTCAGTTGTTGTTTTTTTTTCCATTTATAATCAAATAACATAGTCATGCGGCAACATCTGACAGTACGAAACGTGTTCAGTTACATATCGAGGCTTGAACCTTAGACCTAGATCCGCAGTCTGACACGTTAACACTGGGACACGCCCGGATTTCCATTTCAACGAGGATACATAGAATACTTCAGGCTTAGCATTCTTGACTGAAATAAATAGGTAACATAAAGCCTTTTTTTTTACACCCTGTTGATGTTTTTATATTTTTATTTTTCCAAAAATAATAAGAAATAAAATAGCTGAAGACATCTGACGTACGTTATATCTCTGCATTTTCCGTCTTTCGTCACAGTGAAATCATAGTTACGCCTTAAGAATTTTGACAAAAACAACAACAACAACAACAACTTTTCTTAAGAAACACCAGCTGAAACCATATTGCAGAGTTCTACTTTCTTCCCCAAGGGAATATGCCAAATATATCAGTAAAATCACTGAAGCATCAGCGGTTTAACGTATGTGTTCATCCACAAAGAGTTGGTTTAAGTAGAATATTCGTTGATGCTTCTTAAATTTTAAAATTAGAAACTAAATCTTTATTTCATATATTGCCTGTTTCTTAGGAAGTATTTATTTCATTCTGTATTAAGGAAAAGTAAATTGCCTTTCTTAGATGAATTAACTAAAATTAATGATTAAATTATTCAGAAATTCAAACTATGCATAAATATACTTGTCTATATGAAATACCGAGAAACAGGCTATCTCTAAAATCGTTTTGTTATATGCTTCAAATGTGCAAGCAAAAGAGATTACTATAGATCTTGATATAGCAGTTAGGTATGACGAGATATTTACGAATATATACACTGACTTTAATTAAGGTAACTTTAAGGTAATATTCACCAATTTATGTTAGAGGAGCTTAGATCTGATGAAGCAGTGGTAAGTTTTCCTGAGAGATTTTGTTAGTCTGGTACTATTTTTCATGACTGTTGATGGAACCAGTCATTGTTAATCATTTACCACAAGTTATTACGTTTACTTAACAACTTCTGACTGGTTCTTAAAAAGTTTAGTAAGTAAATATTTTTTATTGCATTCCGGCCTTGCTAGTATTAGCTTCAATAACATTATCTATTTGGATAACTTACAGTATTTCGTTAATAATGGTTGGAGACGGCTTGAATGGGTAATGAAGAAAAAGTTTAATATAAGTTTAACATAACAGCAAATGTACAACGTTTCGACAAGGTTTTGTCATCATCAGGTGTTATAATCACAACAACATGCATCGTGCCAATGTACAGTACACCACTATCATAACAACATGCATCGTTCCAAAGTACAATACACAACTATCATAACAACATGCATCGTACCAAAGTACAATACACCACTATCATAACAACATGCATCGTGCCAATGTACAGTACACCACTATCATAACTACATGCATCGTTCCAAAGTACAATACACCACTATCATAACAACATGCATCGTGCCAAAGTACAATACAACACTGGGGGAAGGTAAAGGCCACTTATGTCTTTATGGCTGCTCATTTCAATACATCCCAGGGGATTAAAAAATTAGAAACTCTATACAGAAGATAAGACAATTAGTTATAAAAAAAAAGAGCAGCCCCAACATGGCCAGGTGGTTAGGGTGCTCGACTCACAATCTGTGGGTCACGGGCTCGTTTCCCCGTCCCACCAAACATGCTAGCCAGTTCAGCCGTAGGGGGATTATAAAGTGACAGACAATCTTACTAGTTGTTAGTAAAATATTAGCCCAAGAGTTGAGGGGTGAGTGGTGATGACTAACTAAATTAGGGACGGGTAGCACAGATAGCCTTCTTGTAGCTTTGCGCGAAATCAATAAAAATAAAAAACTATTTTTTTTAAAATGAAATGTTTATTTAGCACACATATTAATTTTAAGAGCTTCTTCCTGCACACGGTGTTCAGAGGCTTGGATAATCGCACTTTAGAAGAACGATTTGTATACGTTAATTTAGTAATATGTCTGTTAGATGAACATGCACACGGTGTTCAGAGGCTTGGATAATCGCACTTTAGAAGAACGATTTGTATACGCTAATTTAGTAATATGTCTGTTAGATGAACATGCACACGGGTTACACGATTATAATATTTTATATTCGATTAATGTTGTTTCCGGACTTTTTGAGATTGAGACTAAATTTACAGTTGGAGATGATTGAAATAACGAGAAAGCTAAATGATGTAGAGCCAAAGAACATTACATTTTGGAGAAAGGAACATTCAATGTTTCCCGGGAAAGCGGGAAAGTGCACATAGCAGAGCTTTTATGACAGAAACATTCTCTAAAACCACACGTAAGTTAATGGAGAAAAACTCCCCCAAACGCAAAATGAAGGAAAAGTTACGAAATAGAACATTTTAACTAAAAATAAAATTCAAACAAACAAAGGAAAACATTACTATGAAACTGGAGATATCTCGTGGTTCCAATATAAAGATAAAAACAAGGAGTTAAAGATAAAAAAGGCTCTCAAGCCAAACTTCAATCAACACCTCGAAATTAACGACTGTTTTGATGAGAAAAGGAGATTGAAAAAACTAGAATCACAGGAACCCTATTCCTTCACATACCTGTCATGTCCCCCTATTGCTGCTCTAATATAATGTTAGTCTTGGTTATTGGGATCTAGCACTGGCCTTGCCTTTCTTGTTAAAATGAAAATTGGGGCGTCTAGTGGTAGTGCTTAAAAAATGCCATCAAAAAGCTCTTATGGAAAATATAATTCTACGGGAAGCACACGACGTTAACATTGTTGTAATAAAGTACGATTAACCATCAGTAGATTTTATTTTAGCTTGGAAAATATTCTTGCGTCATTAGCTTCATTCTACGATTCTAGAAACAAAGAATTTTTTTACACGAAATAAAGCAAGTAAATAATTAGTAGATATAGATCTACGTGGTACAATTAATAAGTTATAAGGTTGCTATTTATAAGCATGAGAACTGTATATTTCTTAGATCTACGTGGTACAATTAATAAGTTATAAGGTTGCTATTTAAAAGCATGAGAACTGTATATTTTTTAGATCTACGTGGTACAATTAATAAGTTATAAGGTTGCTATTTAAAAGCATGAGAACTGTATATTTCTTAGATCTACGTGGCACAATTAGTAAGTTATAAGGTTGCTATTTAAAAGCATGAGAACTGTATATTTCTTTGAGTTACAGATTATTCTAAAAATAAATATGAAGCTCAATTTGTCATCCGATTCACCATTTATTATTCAATTTTATCGGTTTCCGGGAAGTCAAAGAAGCAAAAGAAGATTAAGTTTAATTTAATGGTGGACTATATATTATATGTATGGTATTTCTAGTTGTCTTCCAGGATGTTTACAGTTTAACTGTGGCAAGTAAAAATAACTAAAACATCATACAGAAGTTCTAAATCAGAATATAAATTTCAAAATATATGTTTATATACAAACGTATACTTTTCTGATGTTATCGTTTATCTGTCTGATATCCAACAAACTAGGATTTTAGGTTTCCTTGATTAAAAGATACTTCACTAAAACTATATGGATTTTGTTATTCATCATAAAGTCCTTCATATATTTAGTCTGTGTAAACTAGGATTTTAGGTTTCCTTGATTAAAAGATACTTCACTAAAACTATATGGATTTTGTTATTCATCATAAAGTCCTTCATATATTTAGTCTGTGTAAACTAGGATTTTAGGTTTCCTTGATTAAAAGATACTTCACTAAAACTATATGGATTTTGTTATTCATCATAAAGTCCTTCATATATTTAGTCTGTGTATAGTTTTTCTTCCGAAATGGACAGTAATCCTGTATTTTTGTATTATTAGGATGGTCGGAAAAAATATGTATGTGTTAGTTCGTTAACGCAATGATTACAATAACAAGTAAAAAATAAATAGCAGTTGCATTTCCAGGAGAGATTTTTAGAACAGTTGTATACGTTTGATATATGAGAACAAATTTACAAACTTTCTGTAATTTTTAGGTGTTTGAATTGTTTAAACAAGAGTACTTTTAATTCATTGCTCTATTGTCTTTTAATGGGCATAATTGGCCCGGCATGGCCAGGTGGTTAGGGCACTCGACTCGCAATCTGAAGGTCGCGTCCCACCAAACATGCTTGCCCTTTCAGTCGTAGGGGCGTTATAATGTGACGGTCAATCCCGCTATTTGTCGGTAAAAGAGAGTAGCCCAAGAGTTGGCGGTTGTGGTGATGACTAGATTCCTTCCCTCTGATCTTACACTGCTAAATTAGGGACGACTAGCGCAGATAGCCCTCGTGTAGCTTTGCGTGACATTCAAAACAAACAAAACAATGGGCATAATTGTGCATGTTTTGAAAATATAGTGAAAGGAAACCACATTAAAATAATAAACTCTAGCGCTTTCGACTATTTTTTATCAAAAATAAAAATGGCTTGAATTATTTGAGAGTACGAAACTACCTCAAGAAGAGAACAAAATTTGGGCTTGTTCTCATACTTATTAATTAAACTATTACTTCCTAATCTATCCAGCTTTGAATTATTTTTAGATTTATTAAGTCAGAACAGATACGACTTTTATGTACTCAAACTCGCTAGTCATGTATTTTAATTTGTGCGGAGTGTTTCTAGTTTAACATTTTAATTCATTGTCAATAGTAGTGAGTGTATTCAGAGCTTAAGAATGTATAGTTTAACATTTTAACTCATTGTCAATAGTAATGAGTGTATTCAGAACTTAAGAATATATATAGCATGACAAATTTTTTTCCAAGTCCAAGTGAAATATTTAATTTTGATAGTTGTTGTTGTTTATTACTAAGCACAAAGCTTCAAAAAGGGGGATATCTGTGCTCTGCCCACCACTGGTATTGAAAGCTGGTTTCTAGCAATATAAGTCAGCAGACATAACGCTGTGCCACTGGGGGGCTAATTTTGATAGATTTCCCCACTTAGCTTATTTAAAATACATGCAAGTGTACTGTGTAAAACTGCAGTTACAGTGTTTGGCTGCGGAGTCCAAGGTCCAAGGTTTGTACTACAATATATCGCTGGAAATGCTCACAACTTTAAACTGCAGAGGCGTTATATTCGTGACAGTCAAAAACGCTATTCGATTAAGAGTATTTATGTTGGCTAACTGGTTGTTCTCTCTCTCTAGTCAGTAATTCTAAATTCAGGATGGCAACGCCTGACCTTTAGTCTGACATTACTGTTTAGCCGTGAGATACTAAAGGTGGCACACAGGATTGAAAATACAAAACTTGTAAGATATATTTTCTCCTACAATAAACAGGCGAGCAATGTCTACAATTTTAATACTAAATCAATGAAAGCCCACCCGGCATGGCCAGGTAGTTAGGGAACTTGACTCCCAATCTGAAGGTTGCTGGTTCTAATCCCCGTCTCATCAAACATACTCACTCTTTTAGCCGTGAGAGCGTTATAATGTGACGGTCAAGCTCACTAATCGTTGATAAAAGAGTATCCCATGAGTTGGCGATGGGTGATGATGACTGGCTGTCTTCCCTCCAGTCTTTCACTGCTAAATTAGGGACGGCTAGCGCAGATAGCCCTAGCTTTGCGCGATATTCGAACCAAACTAAATCAATGCGTTGGATAAAACCAATTTAAAGGCGTTCTTTTTTGTATTTACTTGTTTTTTTATGTTAATTATGTCTTAATACTTCCCAATGAATCTTAATTGAATAATCATAAAAAGCTTTTAATTTTACAAAATTTTGAGTTTGAACATGTTTAGAAATCATACTTTTGTTTTATCGCTTTTAAATCGAAATAAACAATAATAAAAAAAAATGAATGGTGCTTTATATGCATACAGAAAAAAGACGAGAGGTAATCATCAATAACCGCGGCTCTAATTAGATCTCAAATCGGCCAAGAGTTAAAAGTTGGTAGTTTAAAAAAAAATCTCAGTGTTATTCTATGAGTCGCTATGTTGCAGCTGATAAACATCGTGTGATTCCAAAGACAATTTGCTATTGATTTAGGACCAATTAAATGCGAGTAAGCAAGCTTCTTTAGCAGAAAAATAATATAAAAATGAATATTCGAAAATAACCACCACCACTTTTTTTATCTAGAAATGTCCAGTATCCAAACAATTCGAAAATAACCACCATCACTTTGTTATCTAGAAATGTCCAGTTTCTAAACAATTCCAAAATAACCACCATCACTTTGTTATCTAGAAATGTCCAGTGTCCAAACAATTCGAAAATAACCCCATCACTTTGTTATCTAGAAATGTCCAGTGTCCAAACAATTCGAAAATAACCACCACCACTTTTGTATCACAATTTAGTCTTTCGATAAGTCAGTGATCAGTACCTAAGAATGGAACGAAAAAAAGAAGTTAATGGTATACATATATATATATTACTCATATTTCATGTTTTACGAGCTTGTATTCAAGAAATAATCAAACCTCAAAACATCGTAGTTGCTGAAGGCAAACAACTTGCTTGCATACTGTTCCATCAAAGACTAACATATGACGAAGATCCGGTGGTGTGTACAGTATTTGTGTCCATTATCACTGATTTGTTCTCTAGAGAATTCAATTTCCAAGAAGCATGAGTTTCATGTACAAGTAACTTTTACTATATACAACACGCAATCAAGCGTATTTACAGAAATAGTAGTACATGTGCAATCCAAGGAAAATTTTGATCAATGGATCAACCTTACCTTATACATACATAATGAACTGTCTAGGCGGGAAAGGAATGTAAGAGCTACACGAAACACAATGTTTCATTCTTGATATTTCCACCACATTCTGGTCGAATGACAACGCTTGGCTATAGAGTTGCTTGCAACGTTTTATCGATTTTATTACGGTCATTAATATCATTGTTTGCTACTACGTATATGTGTGTGGCGTATAATGAGAAGTATTATTTCAAGCGTTAGAATCATAGCTGACGTGATTAAAGAAACACGTATTTTTTATGCTTCTATGCGAGCTACTAAATCCAAATTTACTTTCCTTTGATATTACTTGGTAGATTTTGGAAATTTAATTTTCCGATTTTCACAGAGTGGTTTTAGTTGCCTGAAATAAAAGGAATCCGAAGGGTGTTTCTTCTTTGTCTATTTTATACCTAACGAGAAAGACAAACAGCATACTCTTAGGTCTAGAATGATGCAAAATAGCGTTAAAGTTAATAACACCCAGTACGATATATAACATTGGAAATCTTCCATGCTGATTTGTGACTACCAAGGTACGTTCAACTCAACTCACTTTTGATGCGTTGTCATGCAGTAGATTTCAAGATCGTTTCCTATTTGTTGGTTTCCGATTCACAAAATATATAAATTCACAAAAATGATTACAGTGTAATTCCAATCTTTTCCTTTATACCGAGGACAAACACTCGAAAATCCTTGTTATAATTTCTTACAGTATTCTTCAGTGTTTGTATGCTACTTCAACGGCTCTTTATGTATTAAGTCATATAGGATTATGATATGTTCAAGGTGAACACAATTGTGTGTGTGTGTAACATAAAGAAGTTGGTTTACTTCAAGTCGTTTATGTAAGTAAATCCATTGTTTTCATAAGGCAAATAATTTAACTTTTTAGATATTCGTTACTTACTTCATTAACAAATATCATCACTGGTTTCGTTAGGTAAAATAAATCCCACAGGTTGCAATTTACGTCATAGAAAAACATTAAAAGTATTTCAAGTCTTTTACGTTAAAGTTATATTTTAAAGACAAAGTACAGTTTGACTGCAGTTTTCGGAGGTTAGTGACCAACAGTGTTTATTAGAATAAAGCAGGATTAATACTAACAAAGCTTAAAGTTTGGAATTTCGAGGTAAAATCGTGTTGAGATATTTCAATAACACGGAAATACTGACGTCAATAAATGGAATATATCCCTGGCTCTAGTTGATAAACGTCGAAATCAATATTAATGTACGTTTAACGCCTACATGTTCTGGTGACAATGGTCCGTTCATTTTCTATTCAATATCCTTTTGAGTATCTACAACGACTTCTGTTTTGACAATATACACATTGGCTGAATGCCAAAAACTAGCTGATCTATACGAAAAGGCCAAATTCGTGTCTACACAAGCATGTAGAAGAAGAGCGAATAAACCTTGCCAAATATTTATCTTTTAGATACATACGTTAGATAAAAGAAAACAAGAAATAAATAATATAAAAAGTTTTTGTCTCAACATATGAAAGATATTTAAACAAATAACCACTCATGGACATGGCTGAAAGATTGCAAAGTGATAATCCGAATTTTAGAGGTATTTTTACAATGACCCAAATTCTAGCTTTAAAACGTCTAAAACTTTAAAATGAAATTATCATCCAACCTTACCTCGTGTTTGAATGCGAATGAAAAATAAAACAAAAACTCACTTGAACTAGATTGATCTTATTACTTCGATGGTTGCTGAAACATTCAATGTCATGTTTTACAAACTGTCTAAACTCACAAAGTCTGCAATAAATTTCAAAAGGTTTAAGTTAACTTACAAGTGAGCGATGCCCACAACTGATTAATTAGTGCTTAAAATAAAAGTCTGTAACGTATACAAATATTTTATAAAATTTGTCATTAAAGTGCTGTTGTTAGAAACTTGGGGTGTTTACTAAAAAAAAGTCTGGAAAACTCCAAAATGACAATGATTATACAAATGTAATTATTGGTTTGTGTTATATGATTTGTATCTTAAATAGGTTTCTCTCATTTACTCAAGTACCGAGTATAAAAATAAAGCATAACTATTCGTATTCATTCTTAAATGCTGAACAAAAATTAGATGGCTTGTATTATTGGACAGTTTGTTGAAGATAGACAACAGAAATTATCAGGCTGTTTTATATAAGAACCAAGCTATGAAATTTTAAATCTTATCGACCTTTGTATATAAAATTAATTCTCGTCATTGAAAATCTACAAATATTAGTTTAGTATACAAGTTTAATCAAAGTACTTTACTCGTCCACTGAAAATTGAATCTATTATTTCTGACCAATTACTCGCAAATATTGACAAAACCGTGAATATATAAAATGTAGTCACACTGTAAGCCTCAGTAATTTGCATGAGTTTTCTAACTTCATTACGTTATTATAGAAATTGATAGTGCAAATAATAACCGAAAATGGAAACTAGAGAAACACTGAGTTATTGGATTTTTTAATCATGATTTTTAATTTAGTTAAATCCTATGTATTTCACAACACTATGGGCAACACTAATATCTGTGCTACACTGCCCATTAGAGAGAGAGCTTCATTGTTGGGTTTATATACAGTATATATATTATTATAGCTAAAGTATTTTCAAATGAAATCATTAGACAATAACGAAGTAATATGTCAAAGAAAAATTTGAAGCAGCTGTATAATTGGTGAACCAATGGCCAATAATTACAAATTATCCTAAGAAAAAAACTGCCATTTTCAAAATATTAATGACGAAAAGTACTGTCAGTGCATGTGAGACATACATCGATTTTATAGTTTAAACTGTCTAAGAACACACTTTAAGAACACACTTATTGTTTTTCCAATATCAGCCTATATAAGAATCAACCCGTATCATTCCAATTAACTGAACAGAATAATCTAATAACTGCCCCCCCCAGTGGCACAGCGGTATGTCTGCGGACTTAGAACGCTAGAAACTGGGTTTCGATACCCGTGGTGGGCAGAGCACAGATAGCCCATTGTGTGGCTTTGAGCATAACTGCAAACAAACAGATCTAATAACTGGATGATATATCTGTGATCTCCTTTCAAGGTAGACTTTCGGAATATTTGTCGTGTGGGCTGAGTTTTAATGGTCTTCTTCTGTCATTTGTTTATGTACAGATGATGATTAAGGCATTATGACTGTTTTATTAAGGCATTTAATAAAACATTAAGCACTGCATTTTTAAACATTACATTCTTAAACTCGTCACGTACACCCTATGCAGTAGACGTGAAATATAGAGAAATGCCATTCTACTTGTACTGAAAAGACATTATAAGTTTTATCTTCTTCCTTCAGGTGAAGAATTACCTTCGAAAGGGAGAGGATCGAGATGATATGTTGGCCAGGCAACAATCCCGATATCAAGCCTATCGAAAACTGCTGCAAGGTTTGGATAACAGAATGCAAAAGAAGAAACCGAGAAGCACCTTGTAACTGCAGGAAGTCGTAATCTGCGGGCATCATGAACCCGTGTCTATATTCAATCCCTTGTGTATTCAATAGTGGGGGCGCAACCAAATATTACATCAAGAAACAAACTCTATGACAACTTTTTGTCAATTAAATTAGTAGCGTTATATTTAACTCTAGAATCTTTTACTCAGAGAATATTTTCATATTTGCTAAGTATTTGTTGATCATCTCATCTGCTGTAATACGTTGGTCATGGTTGGTTTGTTAAAGATGCGTATATGTGTTTACATGACTGATCTATGAGTCTTCTTACACCAAACAGTATCCATAACCGTTTTGGACTAGTTATGACACCCCCAGAATGCACTCTCTAGTAAAACATTACAGAAACCAAGAAAACTGTGAAAACAATTGGGGGATGCAATAATTTTGTCCACAACTGTACATCATTTTTTTCATGAAATAATTTCCATCAATATAGATATGCGCAACAGCAGTAAACTCCAAATAAGATCCACTATCTCATAAAATATTATACAAATCATTTTTCATTTGTTTAATAGATTTTCTTTACTTTATTTTTTTAAAGATGAATTAGACGAATTATTTGCAATCTTTTTTGCTGCTACTAATGTTACTGTGGAATACAAAACAATTACTACTTTAATTTTAATTTAGTTTACTATGAATTTAAAGTTTCAATTGACCACAACCAGTAACTTAATTAATGATAATATAGAATCTTTGTGTAAACTATGTGATCCCACTGACAAAGAAAAAGCTATTCTATCGATTAGGATCTATATTTTTCAGCCATACTTATTTTTTACAAATAGTTATAATTAATCCAATCTTATGAATCCATTCATCAGATTGAAACTTCTGTCAACTTTCAATGTAAAACCGAAGTTAAAAGAGACTAACTTTTTAGCTGGGATTAGATATTGTTACATCATGAGGTTAAAAAAGTAATCATTTCAAAAATATGGGAATCTCAAAGCCAAAGAAAATGTAAGATAGAAAGTTACAAAATCAAGCATTTAATTCCAATCAACCAGTTTATTCAAATTAATATATTGACAAAATCAAGCATTTAATTAGAAATCCAAATCAACCAGTTTATTAAAATTAATATATTGACAAAATCATGCATTTAATTATAAATTCCAATCAACCATTTTATTGGAATTATTATATTGACAAAATCAAGCATTAGTTAAAAATCCCAATCTACCACTTTATTGAAATTAATACATATTGACAAAAGCAACCATTTTATTAGAAATCCCAATCAATCATTTTATTAAAATTAATATATTTCAATAATAATTCCTTAGTTACAACTAATTAATTGTCTTTGAAAATGATAACATTCCTCCAGCTATAATTTAAAAAAAACACACCAATATATAACTACAAATTGGTGATTAAATTTGCATTCACGTCACCTGGCTCTACAAGAATTGTCAACGTATACTTATAATAGTTGACTTGAGATTGTGAAGGTATACTAAACTACTTTAACTGAAAGAGAAAATTAAATATCACTGAAAAGTTTAAAGTTTATTATAATAAAGAGTAAATTCCAGAACTTTCAGTACATTTAAACTCACTTTCGGCTCATTTCAAATCCTTTTTATTTTCAGACATAGATATTTTTAATAACGTTAAGTTTTTAATGTTTATTTCTAAACTTTAAATGTTTTAAAGTTTGTTTGTTTTGTGGTTAAGCACAAGGCTACACAATGGGCTCTCTGTGCTCTGCCCACCACGGGTAT
>NW_013665851.1:511750-520597 GCF_000517525.1 Limulus polyphemus | reverse complement strand
GTATATACATATGTATAAACACTCCTTTTGCATGAAATATGCCAGCATGACTGTGAAAGTGCATGGAAGTAAAATAATTAGGTGCAATTTTTTTTTGTGTGTGTGTTTGCATGCCATATTGCATGTAATAGTCTACTGATATTTGATCTTGAATTGTGATAACAGTCTTGAGTCAATTAAATGCATACGTGAAAATATGGTAAGTTGAATTTTTCTTTGAAATGGAATTTACATATGTACATTGTTGATTTTTATTAAAGCTCACAGTTCTTTATGTAAAATAGGACCTTGTTAAGATAGACAGGATTTGTTTGCATTTAGAAATATATTAGATTTACTTAGAATGCATATACTAATATTGTAAATTTTGAATCATTGTATTGAAACAAATATGACTCATTGAAGGTTTCAGCATTTGAACATCTGCCATTCATTCCTGCTTACAGAATCAAACATTTAGTATACTAAAATAATCTTAATTATGACCTGAAAGCTCTTTACAATTTTGTTAGAAAAATGTTTACCTTGTGACAATATTCACCAGTTACATCACTAATAAGATTTTTTGCAATATACACTGTGTCTTTAGATGTGATAAAATATGTGGTTTACTTAGTGAAGTTATGAAATTCAGTATGCTTGTAAAGCTTCTTAATACTTAATAAACAGAATGGAAGGACATAAGGTATGTTTTGAAGGGTGTATTTTAGTTTATTTTTCCAAAGTATTAGTTCTTTAGGACAAACTTCAAATGATTTTTTCAGTGTAACACATGGTATATGTCAAGCCTGACAACTCAAATGTTGAACATCTTTGTGTAGCTTTAAATTAACACTTATCAGGCTAGTGGTCTTGGTGTTCTTTTTTATTACATTGTGTAGGTGTAGTCTTTTGATGATAAACCTAGGTTTATTTAGTTTAATTTAAATATTGATTTTTATGCATAAACTACAAATCAAAATAACACTAAATATAATACTAATTGCTTGTCAACAGTTATTACATGCAAATCAAAAACGGTTGCATACCAGACATAGTGAAAAAAGTTAAACATATTGTTACCAGAAGCAACCCAAGAAACACTGCTCCATTGCAGGTAGAGAATAGGTTTCCTTTAGAATAAGATAATGATGTAGAAGTGATATGACCCATGTTCACAAACTTCTCCCAACTACCATGCATAGTTAAATACAAGGTCAACTGTCAAAAGCTGTACGAGCAATATCTGACTTGTAATAAATCCAAGTATGTCATCACACTGGATGAATTATGTGTCTACATAAGTGCCTTCAAAAATCCAGGCAACATATTATCATCCTGCTAATAAGATTACATTTCAAAAATGGTATGGAACATGATACAAACGTTTTTCCAAGGGATTAGTAATGGTTGCAGGTTACAGTTGAAACTGTCAGTGATCTTATTCATAGTGAGATGGAGACATGTATATTTGGCTCTGAGGCTGCAATTGAGGGTAATCCTGGGTATTCTGTAAGGAATTTTGATTTGCTTTTTCCTCCAGTTTCTTTTATTCTGTTGGTTTCTCAGTCCCCCTGTGGGACAATGGTAAGTTTACGGGCTTACAACGCAGAAGTCCAGAGTTTGATTCCCTATAGTGGACATAGCAGATGGCCCAACATTGTTTTGTTCTAACAAAACAAACTTAACCTGACAAAATGTTGTTCCAAACAATGGTTATCAGAATAGTCTTTAAAATAAATAAGAAAGGAGATCAATTTGGGATAAGCTGCCTCTGATTTGTTTTCTTCAGTTGGTCCATCAAGAGTGTGTTTTGGGTCTTTCCCCGGTTGCTTTTGAGCCTGTATCTTACTTGATGACTGAAAGGTCTGGGAGAAAATATTTAATTTTCTCTCTGTCCATGGACATTGTGGTCCATGCAGGGAGGTTTACTACTCCATTACATGATGGGACAGCTATGCCTTATCCACCATGGTTGTTGAAACTCCATGATTTGCCTACCACCACCAGGTGGAAGAATATTCCAACTCTCAAATAATACATCTACTCCTTGAAATTAGGGGTTCTATGGTGGAGTTTGTAGTTAACCTGAATAGATCAATGTGCCCTGGTGGGACAAGGGTAAGTCTACGGACATACAAATTTAAAATCCAGTGTTTTGTTTTTTTAACACTCAGGATCACCAACTTCATTGATGATGAGCTGGAACCATTGTTAGTATGCACATTGGTTTGATTTTATGCTTCTACATTTATCCCTGTTGGCATTGGCATTTCAACTTTCATTGGCTCATGCAGAGGATCATAGTTCTGCCCATATTTCAAGGATCTCAACCCCTGATATCAGCCTCTTGTTACATAGGTACCCAGAATAGATTCTGTTCATATCCAAGGGTTTTGCTTCTCGGTTGGAACTCCAGGACTTCCCTCCATGTCTTATGTTACCCATGGTACTAACTATGATTTGATCCAACTCATTGTGGGTACTGTTGAGAGCACCAGATTGGCAGCTACTCCCTGGTTTCTGCTTTGGTGGTATCTTCGGGAGTGTCCACCTCTTCCATTTCCTATTTGGCCTTCTCTGTGTATGCAGCCATGATCTGACATGGTACACCTGGCTATCAAGAAGCTTCAGGCATGGAGGTTATGCTGTCCTTTGCACGGTGTTGGGGTTTAATTTCTAGGGTTGCCATGTATCTGTCTCAGGCTTTGCTTAGTCTCACAATGGACATTTATCAATGGAAGTGGCACCCATTTTGGCAATGGTGTATTGAGAGAAGGTTGAACCCACTTTGATCAGAAGTGCCAACCATAACTCATTTTTTTTTACCTGGCTCTTTGGCAAAGGTTTTGCATTTCCATAACTGCCCTATATAAGGCAACCTTATTGACTACTGTTCGATATTCAAGACAAAATTTCTTTGAGTTCCCAGTACTCTCCAACTTCCTAAAGTCCCTTTGGGTCTTTTGCCCAAATGACCCTTCCATTTACCTAATTGGTATACTAAGGTTACATTACATGCCCTTTCTGAACACCCACTTGTGACCTTAGTCTCATATGTCATGTCTCACCTTTACCTGTAGGTTTGTTTTTCATTGCTTCTGACCTACAGACATCACTGGTTGGGGTGGTTTGCGCCAGTTGTCCACAGGACATTTTATCAGTTTATTTATGCCCTCAGACTGGTTCTTCTTCCCTAAGACACTGTCAGCCATTGAAGAAGATAAATCCTTTTCACCAATTCATCTGATCAGTATTTCTCACTTCTATGACTGATCAGATTTCTATCCTTTGTTATGTCCAATGAGGGTCTTGATAGTTTTGTTGCCTGCACTAATGCCTTTACATTGACAAGGTAGGTATGAAATTGTTCCATATTGCTTATTTTGGTCTCTCTATGAAAGCAAGGAAAATTCTGCGAGTCACGTCTAATCAGATTCGTTATATTTCTATGTCCTTAGCAGCCTGGTTGAATTGACTGCTGGAGGACATTGTGTGGGCTGGTATGTAGACCTCCCCCAATAATTTTATCTCACTTTATTTGCATGATCTGGCAGTATCTTCATCTGAGGGTTTTTGACTACCCCCTCTTGCAGTCTTAACCACTTCCACTAGATTATACAGAGGGGTAAGTATTTTCATTGCTACATTTGTCTCTTCTTTACTTTTCAATGACCTTTACCTCATTTTTGCAGGACTCTGTGGTGAATGTTGCCCAGGCAGGTGTGCTTTTATCAAACCAATTCTGCACTAGCAACTATTAATTCTATATACTTAATCTCAGTTGCAACAGGCTCTGTAGAAATGAGGTGTTCTATATGACCACCTAGAGGCTGACTGGGTGGTATTACTATACTATGTTAGACCACCACTCATGGACTATCATGAGTAGAACTTATGGGGATCCTGCCCATCCATGCTGATCATTGGATTGAATAAATCCAGGTCGGTTTGCTTTTAAAAATTTAGAGAACTTGGTTCACCTATTGCACTGTTTCTCAGGACTCCCCAATGCTCATTATCCTACAGATTCTACTAGTGGAGCTAGGGAGTTCTTACCACACCTGGTTTCCAGTCACTGGGGTGGTGGACAGAGGCTTTTCCTCCAAAGCGTTAGAGTGAATTTCCTCCTACCCAGGTCCCTGGATGTTTTTTCCTAGATGTCGGTAGGAGAGGCACTAGCCTACGCGGGAGCCTACTCGTAATACTGGTTTAGATTTCAATTTTTCTTTTTTATGTAGAAAATTTTTAGGGAAAGCTTTATGTTGGATAAAGTATTCTTATATATACTGTTAATGCTAGATCTAGAATTATTGTTCAAAAATTATATGAGTAGCTTAAGTAAGTTCTATTTACAAATTTATTTTTAGCTTAACATATACTTAAAACCTAATTATTTTTATACCATCTGTTTAACATAATATATAGGAATATACACGTATCTATTTAATATATAGGTTTGTATATATTTATTTTTTTATATATATTTGTGTGTATGAGTTTGTACATGAGTTGTATATTGGTGTGATTTTAGAGCAGACGTATATTACAGGTGTTCAATTTTGAATTACTCCAGTTTTATTTTAGGAAATAAAGAATTGTTTAAGATATATACACATCATTATGTTTCTTTTGTTTTTTCTATATCATCATGACTGAGATTAGAAACATTTAAAATTTATATTCCAATTAAGCTCACTTTTAATCACAGTTGGACAAATTTTGTTTAATGATGATGATGATTACATTTGTATTAAATTAAATGCTCATCAAAAAGTATACAGTTTGGTTTTAGTGCACTTCAGTTACATTTTTTAAGGTCTTTCAGTTAAAAATGTAAACTTTTTATCACTTTTAGGCTCAATACTGAAGCAGCAAGAGTCCTTGAAGGTTACCAAGGTAAGTCATGAATGTTCTTCACAGGTATTATTAAATTTCACTGACATAGTTAACACTTTTTTTTTTGCCAGAGAAGTGTTATAGTAGTTGTTAAAAATAAAATGCATTACTGATAAGTGCTTTTGGTCAACCCTTTAGCTCAGTTGGTGTAGAGCATTTACTTGCTGTCTGAGGGTTCTCAAGTTTAAATTCAACCCAAGGAAAGAATAATAAATTCAATTACTGTATGAAAAAACGACTTGAAACTTGTGGACATCCCATGACTATGAAATTTGGCCTAAGGCCTTGTTTGTGAGAGGGGAAGGAGGTAGTTGTTAATGGTTTAAAAAATATGTATTACTAGCAAACACTAGTCAGTTACCCCTATAACTCAGTAGAGAATTCACATGGCATCCAATCATTTTCAGGTTTGAATCCAAGTCAAGAAAATAATACTAAAAAATTGAAATTACCACAAGAAAAAACTGGTAGTTTGAGTTATTAAAAAGTACCTTACTAAGAAACATTTTGAGGTTAATGCCTTAGCTCAGTTTGTAGAGCATGTTACAGGTTTTGGATTCAAATCTGAGGTAAGGAAATGTACCACAGTGTTAGTACTGTGTTTACCTGTAAATCTTTTTCTACAGCTTTATAATTGGCTAAGTAGTTTTTCTGTAGTTCATATCAATCTGCAACTCAAATTTTGAAAGAAAAAGTTATGTATTAAACAAAAGTTTGCTTAGTAGTGCACTCCACAGATGCAATGTGTACAAAATTGTTAATCAAAGAAATATTTTGTAAAATATTATGAGCTGACTTCCATTTAATATACAGATCTTTATGAGTCTTCTTTCTAAATAGATTAGTTAGAAAAATATCAAAAGCTTTTTTTTCACCAGAACATTCAAAAAGGATAATTTACCATAACATTTTACTTCTTTATTAAACTTAATCCACTGTCTTTGTATATATAAACCCAGTGAAAGTATTAACTACATACCTAACATCCACTGTCTTTGTATATATAAACCCAGTGAAAGTATTAACTACATACCTAACATAATATGACAATCCAGAATGTATGTAATTAATGTTTTTTTACTTAAGTAATTCATAATAATGTTAGCAGATGCTGTAGATAATGAACTTTTCATACTAATGTCATCAACCAAATTAAACACTACACTATTAAACTCAAAACACTTTTTAAAACATGGATAGGAAGGGATGATCTAAGTTTGTGACTGTATATGAAATAATCTAAAGCTAAGTCTTTCGCTTCAAAAATGGCAACCTGCATGAAAAGCAAACTGATGTCAAAACATTTGAAAATTTATGTTTTACAAAAAGAAAAAAAAACGAATGTAAAATTAAGGAATCTCTTAATTAAAGAACTTAAAATTGTTAATAAATAAAATGACAATATTTTATTTGTATCTGTTTAGTCTTATTGCTTGATCACACCACCTTGGGGTACTTAGTTTGCTATCTGATGATGTGGTGATACATAGTGAGGTTTTATGTTCTCTCTCTTTTTAAACCTTACTTTTAGCCATTTTCAGCTCTTTTTCTTTATGGTTTAATGTGTGAGGTACCTATAATTTATTTAAGAAACAGTTGAATTATTTTCATAATAAATTATCAACTTTATTATTTTTATACAAGCATACATGTAAAAGATAAATTAAAAATCCTATTGTAATTATTGTTACATGCTAGAAATATATCTATCTCTTATTGGATAAATCAACCAATACAAAGTGCTTTATTGGAGCCTTGGGATTCAGTCAACAATAATTGTGTAGTTTATAGCAATTTTTTGTCATTAACATTTTGTTTGTGCAATTTACTCTTTACAATATTTTGATATTAGTATATAACTCTAGAATTTAATATATATATATTGAAAAAATATTTCCTCAGTTGTTAAAATCCAAAAATCAGATGATTATTGTCGTCTTATGATTATTGAAATCAAAATTGTAACTTTAATACGTATCTTTTAAAGTAACCATGCTTATTTTAGAAAATTATATCTCCCATAATTACAGAAAGTTGTAAAACGATTCATGTATTTAAAACACATTACTTATTATGGTAAAGTATTATAAAAGAATACTTGACAATAAATGTCACAATGAGTACTTAAATGGTATGCTAAATTAAAGTAGTCTAGTTGCAATGTATATATTATTTTAATACTGATTATACATTTCTTGCATCAGGATCTCTCTTGATATTTTGAAATTACAAACTATTACTTGAGGTCTGATATTGATGAGTTAACTTTTCAAAAATCACAAAAAGTTTGCACAGTTGTAACTTTTATGATAGCCAAAACTGAACTACAAAATGAAAGTGTCTTGATTGAAGTTAGATGTTACTTGGTATTTTTTTGGCTTCAATCTAAGAAGTTTCTGTTATAATTATTATGATTGTTTTGTTTCAGTCAATTTAAAAATAGCCATTTTGGCAACAGTTGATATTCTGAAAAACAGTGAGAGATTTAATATTCATGATTTATGTGTTGCAGATTTTAATTTACAATAAAAAAAATTATACATGTAATCTATAAGCTGTATACTTTCAGTCATTTGCCGCTCTGTTATGTTTTAATATTTTCAATTGACTTTGTAAATGTGTAAATTTTTTTATGTTAATTTAATCTACAGTTCACATATTCCATATGTATATGTATAAAAGTCAGCTTTAATATTTTACATGTTTACTTTTTATTTATCTATTTACAGCTTACCCTTTTGGAGAAGAGAAGGTATATTTTCCCTTATAAAAAAACAATGGGTGTGGTGGAAGTAGCTTTAAACTTTTTTAATTGATGACATTTAACAATGATGTAAGGCTTAAAACCTAAAAGACATAAAACATATATTTCTTCTCATCAATGCTATCATCTTAGTTGGTATATTAGGTGAATGTTATTAAATATATACTTTTTATGTCATTTTTTAATCACATTATGCACACTTTCTTTAAAGTTATTTGAAGTGGTTGGTCCTTCCTCTTCTATAAATTTTTCTTTTCCATAAAGCTGACACATTTTACACAATGACCTCAACTGAAATGTGGTGTGGTGTAAACACTATATATATATATATATATATGTTATAGTGGGCAAAGTGCAATTAGTCCATTGTGTAGCTTAACAAAAAACGAAGTCATCAACCTAGTTTTTATAATATGTTGTACAACAATTACCTAATACATTTGAATAAAGATTGTCCCCATTTACAAGAAAAAAGGATATATTTTGACCTTTGAAAACGATCTCATGTCTTATAATGGTCTCTGATACTTTAGCTTGGTACAAGATATAAGACTTCACTTGAGATCTAAAATGTGTTTTTTTTTATCTGTGTGTCTCATTTTTAAGATTTTGTTAATACATCTGACATATGAATTTCCACATATTTTATACAATAGATGGCACTTTAGTCAATACTTCTTAAACTGATTACAAACAAAATGCTTGTAGCATACTTATTATTTTCCTACATATGTAATTGTATACATTAATATCTAAGTGCAACAATATTTCATAATATTTATATATTTTTTAATTTGTATTTTAAAAACATTTCTTGAAAAAATCATAGGATAGATTGTCTTTTAATTTGTTATTGCATTTTTCTTAAGCTTAAGTTGGGCACCAGTGCTTTGATTGCTTTTAGAACTTGTGCAGCATTAAGCAGGTTTCATAACTTAGTTGCTGTATTTCACGTTGTATAATAATGGAAAAAGTTTTAAACAGACTGTGACAGTGGATCCACAGAAATTAGGAAGTGCTCAAAGAGCAGATGTAGGACTTTCCTCAGAATATTTGAAACAACAGGTTTGTAAGGCTTCTGATATAATTGTTCACTGAAATATTTAAATACCTCTAAATATGATGTGCCCGGCATGGCCAGATGGATAAGGCGCTCGACTCACAATCTGAGGGTCGCGGGTTCGAATCCGCATCCCGCCAAACAT
>NW_013665851.1:508018-511225 GCF_000517525.1 Limulus polyphemus | reverse complement strand
TGATAGCCCTCGTGTAGCTTTGCGCGAAATTCCAAAACAAACAAACTAAATATGATATTATAATTGAGAAAAACAAACCTAAAGATTTATTTTTCTATTTATGTTTTAATGTATAAATAGAATATTAATCTAGAATAATGAAATTAAGTAGCATATTTTCAAGACAAAATATAGAGCACAAGCACATTTTTTCTAAGTAGTTTAAATAGAATGTTTTATTAGATTAATTTGTATGATGCCCCCTTTAGCAAAATCACAAAATAAGCCATTTTTCTTACACAAGGGGATGTCATCATTTTCCTTAAAAACCTTCTGTTAAAAGACACTTTTTCTTGTTATTTTTCTGGGTTATAATCTAAGAAAAAAATTTTCTTAATTTTTTCTATTCTATAGCAGCCAGTGACAGTTGAACAGATAGGTGCCTCATTGAATATACTCAAGACAGAAATAGAAAAAGTTCAAGCTGTTCTAGCTTCTCTGGTACGAAACTGTGTTTAGATAATAATATAAAAATATAATTACTGAAACATTTTTTCCAGTTTATGCAAAATCAGCATTATAATTCAGAATTATAATTTTCTCATTTATTTAGGTTTATGTAAGGCAATATGTATAGCTTTTTATATTGAGCAGAAAACCTGTGATTGAAATATGTACAGGAAAAGTTTTTTTTAATCTGATGATTGTATACAGTGTGATAATGATGATTAAAATATAGTAACTGAGAAAAGCTCACAGCAGAAAGTTTGAGGAAACTTCACAGAAATTATAAGAAACATTTTGCTTTTAACTGATCCAATATCTATTTCTAGTAAAATAAGTATGCATTAATTTCAACTACGTAATATTTCATTGGTTTCAAACAACAAAGCCTGTTACTCTTGATTAATGGAGTATATATCATTTTCCTAATAGAAAAAAGAATACATAGCATTTCACGTTGGTACTGTTAGACTATAATCGTTTTTAATTTTTGACTATCAAAATTTACTTTTACCATAGGACTTTGTAACAGTATTAATAGGTATTAGATTCACCAGTTGTATACATCTGAGGTTTTAAAACTCATCTGTGTACTCAAATAATAAAAGTACAAACATATTATACAAGGAAATTTTATGTTTGCATTTAGTCAAGGGGAGAAACTCTACAAACAAAACTGCTTTGTCAAAAAGCAACTTTAGAAAGACAAGGATTTTCAGAAGATGGAACTGGTATGTAGAATCAGTGCAATTTAAAAAAAATTACATTTATATAGGAATTATTTATGGCAGTTGTTTTAACAATATTGTTATGTTATATTATACATTATTTATTGTAAGTTTTATGTTATTATACCATATATGATAATCTATCCAATATAACAATAAATATTTTTCGACTTATCTGTAACAAGTTTACTAGTGCAAAACTTGTGATTAATAGCTATAACAATGTATTTAAATCTACAATACCTACCCTTAATAATATAAATTGCTTACTTGCATAGGGTTAAAAGTGTGACTCATTGTGAAATATTTTTTGTCATAGATTTAGCACTATGTTTTCTACAAAAACATAATACTGTAAGCCTTCACCCTCCCATGTTTTGATAGAGATTCTGGAGAATATTGTCTAGCAATGTTCTTAGCACATGCTCAGTAACAGGCATTAATTTCAGGAAAGGAGAAGAATGTATGCATTTAGCATGTTCGAACTTTTTATGACCAAGTGATTTAACAAAATAAGTATTTTACTTATATATTTTGTCAATTCAAGCACAAGTTACAAGTCAACTTTTGACGATATTCCCTTGGTATTGATTTCTTTACTTTGATATGCTACTGCCATGCCAAGTTCTAGTTATTGCCTCAACAACTATAAAAGCGTTACTCATAAACATTACAGATTAAACAAATAAGTGTGACTGACATGTAAGGTAAACTTGTTACAACTGTGTTTTGGCTTATATTTATTTGATTTGTGGCACTACATTTTTAGAAGATCCCTATACTACACTATGATTTAAGTTTCCCAAACAGTTTCCAGGTATATTTACAATGGAAGTGGTTTCATCCTGCCTATCATAATATCAAGACCAAGCCATCAAAATATTGCTGTTAAATACAATTGACACTACAACCATCAACATCCTGACATTCTAGGCATTATATTATAAGATTAGTCCTGATTATATGATACAAGCTGTACATAGGTGGATAGCATACATCATACAATCTGTCACTGGTACACAATATTGTAACCTAAGCTAAACAATGTCTAGGTGACCAATGAGTAGACAAAATGACCTTCTTAAAGAAAGATTTTGCACAATATATTGCAATATAGTTATAAGTATTTGGAGAATATTGCAGTACAAAATTTCTGGCAATATACACTCCTGTGTCGTCTATATAATGCATAGTCCATGTTAAGTCATACTATAATTGCTTTAGATTGGATGCATTGTTTCTGAAGTTAATGTTTAGAATTATATTATTTAAAAAGTGTGTGTTTGGAATTTGATATTTTTGTTACATTGTTTATAGTAATACAATTTTGTAGAATTTGCATTAATATGTTGACAATGCAAATTAAAACTATTTAAAAATGAAATCACTATATGTGTACATATGTATACTGACCCATGAAGAAATTTCCAATTTGCAAAATTTATCAAATTAACTTAGCTGTATGTGTTTCTGCACTCAGTTCTTGTATTTAGTTACACAGAATTTAAAAAGAAAAATTATCGATTCTGCTCCACATTTTATCTAAACACACACACATACTAATTGTGGAATAACAAATCTTATACACCGATCTGTTATTACTCTCAAAGATTATATAACTCTTCTTGCTGGATAACATTTTGTGTCCTTAAAGTACATATAGCTAGGATGCTAAAAATTAATATAGCAAAGATGTTCATTTTCACAATAATTTATGCCACTTGTGCATTGGTTATGGATGAAAATATAAGGGCTAGCTGCAGAGTTTATTAACTAGCCTCAAACACTATGTGCCATGAGAGTAAACTTGTGCTCATGTATAAGTAAAATCTACATCAGCCAAGGTAAATATATATTATTTTAAAGAAATTATCACTGAAAGTAACTAATAAATATCCATATTTATCTGTAAAAATGTAATCAGTATTTGGGTAAATAATTATTGCATATCGTTTATCCATCTATATATATATATATATATATATATATATATATA
>NW_013665851.1:497568-508008 GCF_000517525.1 Limulus polyphemus | reverse complement strand
TATCTATATATATATATATATATATATATATATATATAGATAGATAGATAGAGAGAGAGAGAGAGATAGTTTCTAGCTAAGAAGCTTAAAGCTTCTTATTTAATGCAAATGAAACTTTGTAGTAGTGCCTAAAAATTATATACATATAGTTCAATGTTTTCAACTTACAGTGTGAACTTAGTAAAATTATTTCTCCTGTCTGTGAAACTTTCTTCAATGCACATTATATAAAACAACTTGAAACTATCAAACGTAAAAAGAAAAAACACTTGAAATTGTTGACTGTTTTGTAACTTGCAGGAAAAAGTCTTTGTTGGAGAAGTTCAGATAATGCAGAATATATTGCCAATGAAAATAGAAATGAGTAAGTTGTATTATTCAAATTGTTCAAATTTCTATTTGCATTAAATGAAGGTGTTAATATCTCACTCATAATGAATAATAAAGTTGTTGTAGAATTTCAAATATTGCAGAAATATACATTCTTTATACATTCTAAAAAGAGAGCATATATCAGTCATAACTTGAATAATAAGCTTTAGAAAATAAAATAGTGTGAACATTTTTTATGTGAGTCTTAGAAAATAGTAACTTGTTTACACCATTATTATAAATTTATTTAAAAAACTGACTTATTTGTTTGTTTTTTCTTATTTACAAGTTTAATGTAATTAAATGTACATGTTTCTTTCAGCAGGATTTCTGCAGTTTCTACCAGCAAGACTTCTAGCCGCCTGGATCATTTACATCCATTAACTTATTCATGTCCCATACTACCAAGTGAAACTTCTCTTGTTACAAAGTCAACCCAGACAGAACCATTAGTTACCAGTTTAAATGAAAATTTTGGAACTGCTTTAACGTATAATGTTCCAGTGCCTAATAAGATGTGCCAAAATGAGTATTTGAATCAGAGAATTAGCACTTGCACATTTCCTGAGAAGGAACTTCAACATCCTCATGTTCCTACTATAGGAATTTTGCATAATACTGATGCACAAGAGGGAAAGTTTTCTCCTGTTTCACCATTTGTTTACAGGAACCGAAGTTTTAGCTTCATTTCAGCTATTAAAGAAGGCAATAATGATATATCATGTTGCGAAGAGGCAACTAGTACTGAAAAATTAGAATGTGATACGACTTCAATAAAACCCTCTCATGAACCTCAAAAATTCCAATCAGTTCCAGTAAAATTAGATGATGTGAAATGGTTTCGACATCCTAAAGAAAACAATGAGTCATTACCCGGAGAAGCTAGGTTAGTATGTCATTCTGCAATTAAATTAATCTTCATTTTGCATGCCCCAAAATAAAATTATTGACAATGTTAAACATATTTATTAACTTTAAACATAGCTTCCACTCATGCTCTCCCATTACTAAAAGCCTTCACAGTTAAGAGGGTAGCTACATGTAATTCTGATATTTATGTCCACTAAGTGATGACACTCCGTTATATATATTACATTAGAAATGTTTATCTAGTTTATGAGTATTGGATATCTTAATAATTTATATTCTGGTTTCTTACAAATTCTATGGTTAAACCTTTGTAATTGCTAAACTATTTGACATTTTACTACCAACTGGCATACTTTTAATCTTTTAAGAACATTGGTTTACAAAATATTTTTCCTTTCTGAAGAGTTTGTGTAGTTTTAGAGCATACATGTTTTATAAGTTATTTTCCTGTGTAAAAAACAAATGCATCATCCATTATTATGTTGTTAACTGCTTGGCTTTTTCAGTGTATTGCATGGTCATTATGTTGTTTGTAAAATATCGTAGTCAAAAACATTAATCAGTGAGAATGAAAGCTAATGCACCTTATACACATAAGGTAACTAGTTTTTGATTTTATGCTGTTTATATTCTCTAGTAAAAATTAGCATTATCAAAACATTTAATGCCCATAATTTTTTTATAAGTAGTTTTAGTCGCAGATATTTCTTCAGCTCATGAAATAATAGCAGTTGTACAACACCTGTCAATAAACATGCTGACCTCATATTTAAATATATTAATACTGCTACATTGCTCTTAGTTGTGTGTATGTATTGTCTTTATCTGAAGGATTATTTTACAGGGTAAAAACAAGCACTCTCTAGATAAAATTTCACTTGCCTACTTCTAAAATGAAGGAGTTTCAAAAGTCATTTACCACCTAAGTGGTTTTATTTTTTACTAAAGATAGAAAAGAAGAAAAACTAATGTTTAAAAAAATACAAAACTCTTAGGTATTACAGTTATAGATATAACTAAAACACTTAACTTTTCTCACCTGGTTTTTAATAATCAGGAAACATTAAGGATGCTTCTATGTCCTAAATAGCATGTATTTACAAAATTAAACTATGTTTCATTGTTGAGTAACTGAAATGGATGGCAACTTCCTGTTCTAAAAAACACAAGTGTAGAGGATGACGTTTTAAAAGTCTTTCATCTTCAGGTGGAAGACTTTCAAAACACCATCCTCTACGTATGTGTTTTTAACAACAGGAAGTTGCCATCCATTCCAGTTTACTCATCAGGAATACTCTGCCTAAACAAACTATCACAGAACATGTTGCACTGATTTAAAGACTAGATGCAAAATAACAGTTTTTTTTGTCAAATCATATTCATATATATTAAGAGAATGGTTGATGAATTAATATTAGCACTTAATGCAACATTATTCACACTGCAAGCATGAACTGTCTTAAAAGTGTTTATTTTAAACAGATTAGTGCTTAGAAGGGTTTTCAATTAACAATGAGAAATAACATAGTTACATGACAGTGTTAATGTTTTTGAGGTAAGCTTTTTTTCCTTTTTAAATCAGTTATCTGATAATAATTATTACTACTATATTTTAAAAGGAATATCAGCTAAGATATGGATATGAAACAAAATAATTAATGTAATTTCTTAATCAATTTTCCTATTTGCTGGTTTAAGTCATACACATTACTTGGTTCATCATAAGTTTCCATTTGTATAGCTATATAATAATTCAATAAAAAATGCTAAGAAATTGTTACCCATATAAAGTAGAGTTTGAATCTGGGTTTTCAGTAGTCTAAGAATATGTAAAATAGTGAGCTATTAATACAATAGTACTTTAATTCTTAATTATTTTTTTGTGTCCCAAGAGAAACTCGTTCTCTGTAAGAATCATTAGGCCTGCATTGAATACTGCTGAAAAGCAGTAATTGTTATTAAAGAAAGTCAAGTTATGATGAGAGAATATCGCAAGAAAGAATTAAATTTTTTTTTCAGCCCTTGGTATGCACACATGTGTGTGTATACTTATGTGATGATTTTACTGACATGATATTATAAATGTTTGGCTCTAACATTTATAAATGATGTTGAAGAATATATAAGTTGTATTGGGACTACTTTCATCATTGGTGGAATAAATGTTTAAAAAACAGGTATAAAATTTATTAAATCTGCGATATTTTTAGAGGGTTTTTTACTAGGTAACATTCACTACTTCACAAACAGTCATTATTCTGTAGTTTCTTATGACAGACTGCACAAATAGTGGTTAGCTTGTGTTATTAACTGTTGGACATTATGTCTTAGTGTTTGAGTGATGTGTTATTTATTTAATAGTACTATTCAAGAAAATTATCCAGTAACATTTTCTTCTTAAGAACTTATGCATGCTTAAAGGATGGTGTATACAACTCAATTTGTAAACATAGTACAGCAACAGTATTGTCTATTTATATGGAAGCTTAACAGTGTAATAAGTGAATCTCAGGTGAGTTGAATTAAGTTAACTTTTTTTTTGCTGGGTTTTTTAATTGGCACTTTCAAAGACTAGCCTTGGAATATACTTTTCAGATAAAACCCATAAATATGCATTTTTGTATAATCACTTGGATATAGATAATGAAATTAATATATCAAAAGATCTGTCCTAAATAATACTACTTGTTGTAATGTGACCTTATGATGAAGTTCTATACATAACTTGAATATTTTACTTTTCTGTTTAAACATTAATATTCAGCTTTTTCACCAAATTACCAGTACTTGTTCTCCTAGCAAATTGGAGAAAAGAAGTTACGAAACAGCAAGTAAAACTGTATATTCACCACAACCCCAGAGTATGAATGTGAGCAGAACTGTGGAAGAATTCAGCCAGAAGTTGCCAGCACCAGAAGAAACACCTCTTGCAGAAAATACCTGTGGTTATGAAAATGGAAAAAGACCCCTTCCACCAAATGGGACACTCACGCTTAATACAGCCAACAAAAATAGTGCAATTTTTTCTCTATTTTCATCTTCAACAGAATTATGTCGGGCTATAGTTCACTGTGCTAGTTCTCAAAATACTACAAACATTGAGGAGAAGTGCATTCAGAAAACTCAGCCACCCCCTTATAGACAACCTCCTCTCACTTCAAAAGTCTCTACTGTTCCAAAGTCTACTTTATTACCAGTTTTTACTAACAAAAGTGATACAGTATCACCCATTGATAGTCCACCAGATGGTATAAGTGTTTTTAATATACAGGACAACGTACCTCCCATGCCTGTGTCTCAGCGATCAAGAAGGCGTTCATTGGAAAGACAGAGTTCTATCCCAAGTGATTTAGCTACAGCTTTTCCAAAATTGTTGATGCTTGCTGCTTTGAGTGAACAAAGTGAACAAGTTTCTTCGTGTGAAGAGTATGGTGATTCTCACAAGTCTACGCCACACCAAAGTATGGAAGAAGATCCTGCAGAATCCATAGAACATAGAGATAAAGATCATTCAACTCTAACAACAAATATAATCAATAATAGGTGGGACTCAGTATGTCTCTTAGCATGCCACTGACTACCTTGATTGCTTTTTATATATTTCTAAGTTCTAATAATGAAAACTGCATGGGTATCCTTGTTCAGAACATCATTACCTTTATTTTTTTGTGATTGCAATAAGTCATAGTAGTGAGGAAACTTGTGAAATTTTCACTATTATTCTCAATATTTTATTTTATTAATTCTTTAAAAAATAAAAATATCATCGCATGATCATCCTCCCCCTTCATGTCAAAAATATATTTACTTCTTTTTTGTTATGTATGATAATGAGTATTTCCTGGCCATTGTGTGTTGTTGAAACTGAGTAACAAGAAAGTATTAGTTAATATTTTAATCTTATTCTTAATTGTTGCATGGTTGTGCCAAAACTGTTTACTGTCTCATTTCTTTTAATTTATACCATAAAAGAGATTCAGGAAATCAAATTAATGTTATTATAGTTTTACAAGATTTTGTATTTGTTATCATCTTCCTAGATGCTTTTTCTTTTTCTGAAAGGGATATATTGAAGACTTTTTTTGAATGCTGCATATTTCATGGCAGACTCATCCATTTTAAGTCAAATGTTTTAAATTAAAAATTAGTCTTAGTTTAGCAAAAACATAATCAGTTTTCTTAGAGATTATAGACTCATATTCAAAAACAAACTCCTATATTCAGGAATCTTACCAACTTCTTTTGTTTATGCCCCACAGTGGTATGTTTGTGGACTTATACTGCTAGAAACCGGGTTTTGATACCTGTGGTGGGAAGAGCACAGATAGCCCATTGTGTAGCTTTGTGCTTAACTACAAACAAACAAATATTTGGTATACAAAGAATTTTGGTCTTTATTCTTATTTTAATTAAAAAAAGACCTGTTTTAATGTAGTGGTGTGTTCTGAATCATGTGTAATCCACCCCAGGTTTCAGTTTATATTTACACCTTTTATACATCTTTCATTTAGTGTTGGTATTGTTGTCAAGCATTTTGTTAAAGCAGAAATTCCTAGGATTTGTTCAGAATGTATTTCAGTATTGAGCATTTAAAGTTGCATATTGCAATACTATTCTGTAAGCTGTATTTCATTATATTTTATGAGACTGTATTTCAAGCATAAATTATTTAATAGTTTTAGGTTACTGGAGATTAAGTTTAGGAGGTGTAACAGACTTCAACTTGTAACAGCTCAAACTTCACTGATTTGTTGATTACTAATGCTACTGAGGCTTTTCACTCACTAACAGAGCTAATTTCACTGGAGGTATCACTCATTTGTCAAAACCAAGTTATATGGAGTATAAGATTAAGCTGTGTAATAGAAGTAATATTATATTACAATGACACTAAGATTAATTTTGTCACAACTCTCTTTATGGACCAAATACAGGTTAATATCATTTTAACTAATCATATTTGTTGTACACAATTGCCAGTGACACCACTAACTCAAAAATATTGTTTCCAATATCAACTTTTATTTTGCAAACCTAGTATTAGCCATAGGCATACTAGCTACAGATCACAAAGGATCTTACAAATAACTCTATAAACTCAACTTCTCCTGCAAATGCTAAACCAGACTGATGAAACCTAAAACATCTGCCATAGATAAGCACAACACCATCATATAGATAATTCTGTTTCAAAAGGGGACAGTGCTTCATGCTGAAAATAGTTAAGGTAGCTTCTTCACATACATTTAGACAAAAAAAACTTATCAAAGAGGAGGTAACTGAAATTTTTAAATTATAGACACTCTATTTTACCTGTTATATAACAAATAGGAACTAATGCAGTAACATATGTGTAAACAAGTAATAAAATGACTTGTATCTTCTAAAAGAGCAAACATAAGTCAGAACAAGATCAAATAGCTTAATGAATTAGATCGACATTCATATCAAGTGATTACGTGTGACAATATTACATATATGTAGCTGCAAATGTGTAAAAGTTTTTATTCTAGTAAAAACTGTTGTGGTATTGCAGATCATTAATACTTATCCCTTTCTTATTATTTTTAGAAACACTTTCTATAAATAGTGTTCAGTAGCCATATATTTTATCAAAGCACTGCTATTTCTCGTAATGCATTGCTTGCTCTATTTCCCAGTTCTCACATTCTTGCTAGAAGTAATGGAGTATAATATAGATAAGTAGATATTTTTCTGTACTGTGAAGTTTCATAAGAACTGAAAGAGGTAATGCAAAATATTCGAGAGCATATGTTAAAATCATGCACCATTTTTCCTGGGATTAGATAGCTAAACACTTGTAGATTGTACTCAATGGTTGATTAATAACAGAAACATTTGTTTTTTACCTCATGAATTTTCATTCAACTGATAAAAAGTGACATGTAGGTCAACCAGGATGTCTTAAAAATGTACATTTGTAACTACACTTTGATCTGTTCACGCAGTACTAATATGTAGAAGTTTTCAAAAAAAATTAACTATATTTAATATAGTATGTTCCCCCCTTTTTGTTTTGTATATACAGTGTGGTCTGTATTACCAATTTCAGTAGAATGTTTTATGGTACAAGAAAGTTCTATTTTATATTCCTCTCTACACTTACACTGATTTAGTTTATATTAAGTTAGTCATAGTATAAAGCCCTTTTGTAAAATACTGTGAATACATTCTGTAGAAATATGTTACTGGTCATGGAACATAAATGGCATAAAAGTAAAACTGTTTAGTAAATGGAATTTCAAAGCAGTCAAACTTTAATATTTGGCTGTTGTCAATAGATTAACAGAAGTTCAAAGGGAAGGTACATCAAAGTGTGTAAGAACAGAAAGACAGGGCGATAGAAAATCAGAAGTTGGAACAGGCAAAGTTCAAGAAACCATCAGACAGGTCTGTTGCAGTAATATTTATAAATGTGTTTGTCATGTTATTTATTCAACTGATTATTGGTAAGTGCTGTTTGTTTTATTGTGCATATTGTATTCCAGATTAATGTAACACAAAGATCTTACTAGTGGTAATTGGAGAATTTTTTGTACAAGAAAGTTTCTTTTATTGTATTATAATTTAACTTGTTCCTACTGAATAGCCCTTGCATGGCCAGGTGGTTAGGACGCTCAACTCGCAATCTGCGGGTCGCGGGTTTGCATCCCCATCCCACCAAACATGCTCGCCCTTTCAGCCGTGGGGGTGTTATAATGTGGCGGTCAATCCCACTATTTGTTGGTAAAAGAGTAGCCCAAGAGTTGGCGGTGGGTGGTGATGACTAGCTGCCTTCCCTCGAGTCTTACACTGCTAAATTAGGGACAGCTAGCACAGATAGCCCTTGTGCAGCTTTGCGTGAAATTCAAAAACAAACAAACAAACAAACCTACTGAATAAAATAGAATTCAGATCTGGGTACAATATGCCTCATATTTGTACAGATATACCTATCACATTTTTTGACTAAATTTATAGTAAAATAATTGTGTAAAATTTAATAAAATCTATTATATGCTATCCATAACTCCATTAAACTTTAACAAAATGAACATTGGCTTTTGATGACACATAGTATTCAGCTACCTGTACATTTTAATGCAATGGGCAGTAGGTCATTTGTAGAGACAGTTTTGGTATTTTTAAGACCAAAAAATTTCAAATTTTTATTGAGCCACCCACAAAAATAACAGAAAATTTCCCAGTTGAGCTAAATATAAATAAAGGAGAAAGCACCTAAAAAGTAACTATACGAGTATGTGCAATGTTCATTTGAACAAATCAATTGGGTTATAAACTTCTACCATGAAAAAAATTGTAAACATTTGACTGTAACACAATATCATCTAGAGACAACCAAGAATTGATCGATAATAATTTTTTTGCTATTTATTGTTCATAAAGGTATTATATTACTAAATCTTCTATGAAAATCAATTCAATAAGAAATCTAGATATAGTATTGATAGACTTTAGTTTCAAAACATACTTACCTCCTCTTACACTACAGCTATTACTAACTGCCAGGGTTTCTTCCTTTGCCCATCTAAGCATTGGTCTGATTTTTCTAACTTGCTCCAGTCTTAATTTCCCTTGGCAATATTTGTCTCGTGACACTCTCCACCTACATCAATGTACCCTATATCCTGGTACTGTATATAAGCACCTCATTCAGATAATATTATCACTTTTTCTCGACAAAACGTCCACTGATGGATTTCTCCATACTATGATTGTTGGAGATACTTTAAGTGTTCTTTGTGTTACCTAATTGATTTTCATTTTAAAAAGACTATTTTTCATTTGCCAAGCCAATATATGCCATGATTTCCCAGATTATTATTTCCAGCATGGAAGCAAATCAGGTTTCTCCTATCCCACCTCTGCTCTGGTATTTAGCATCACCCAACAATTGGTGAGGGATCACTCTCAGTTGAGATTGTCAGTGATTTTATTCGTAGTGATATATGGTTCAGTCGTATTCCTTGGGGGGGGGGGGGCTCTGATGCTGCAATTGAGGGCAATCTTGGACATTCCGGAGAGAATTTAGATTCACTTTTTCTGTGCCTTCCTTTATTCTGTTGGCTTCTCAGGAGGCCTCTTTGGAATAAGCTGCCTCAGGCTTGTTTTTCTTCCTTCACTTGGTCCATCAAGTGTGTGATGTAATGGGTCTTTCCCCAATTGCTTTTGAGCCTACACCCTACTTGATTGCTGAAAGGTCTAGGAGCGAATACTTGGTTTTCTCTCCATCCACTGACATTGTGGTTTATGCAGGGATGTTTACTGCTCAGTTATGTGAAGGGACAGCTATGCCTTGTCTGTCATGGTTGTCAGAACTACGTGATTTAGCCTACCACCACCAGGTGGAAGCTTATTCCAACTCTCAAAGAATATATCTGCTCATGGAATTTTGGTGTTCTAGAGTGGAGTCTATAGTTAATCTGGATAAATCACAACTTTCTAGGAATTGTCTCTCCCTATATACTGTGCCAAGTTATTTATTATCCCTCTAAACTTTGTTGGAAGTCCCTCAGGATCACCAAGTCCATTGATGACGAGCTGGGACCATTGTGAGCATGCACATTGGTTTGATTGTCAGCTTCTATGTTCATCCCTGTTGTCGTTGGTATCTCAACTTTCCTCGGCTCCTACAGGGGGTAATAGTTCCGCCCATATTCAAGGGTTCTAACCCCCAACATCAGCCCCTTGGTCATTTGTACCCAAAATAGATTCTGTCCATATCCAAAGGTTTTGCTGGTCTGTGGGGGCTCGACTCCGAGAATTTCTGGACGTGTGGTAAACCTTAACCACGGATCCATGGATACTACAGATCCTTAAGTCAGGATTAGTCATTCAGTTCACATCTTCACCACCATTATCCATCCAACCTACAGTGTTCCCATTTCAGATTTTGGAACTTAGTGCTTGGGCTATCAAAGTTTGGTTGTTATTGTATTTTGGCCCTTGTGTATAAAGTTAAATTCATAAATAATATTTAACATTAAAACTGGTACACAATTAAAAAGATTTTATTTAGGCCTATCTATGGCCTTCAAAAAGTTGACGTTGCAACGTTGAAACATGTAGAGTCATCAACTTTTTGAAGGCCATAGATAGGCCTAAATAAAATCTTTTTAATTGTGTACCAGTTTTAATGTTAAATATTATTTATGAATTTAACTTTATACACAAGGG
>NW_013665851.1:473197-496801 GCF_000517525.1 Limulus polyphemus | reverse complement strand
TCTAGTTTTATTGTTGGAATGAAATATAGCAAGACTTGCATTTCCTACTAAGAAAGTTAGTAGCCGGTAATCATCAGGTTAAATTAGTCCCCAAAAAGCATAGTTTAAGTAAAACTATTGGTAAGTTTTTTACAAAGTAACTTTTAATGTTTGTCATAGGATACGAAAGATTCAACAAGAGGAAAGAACTCAGTTTTTGTACAACAAATGCCAAGAGTGGAAATTAATATGGTTCCTAGTGAAGTACTAAGTACAATATCAGATGAAGAAGAATTTGAAGATGAACAACAAAACAATAAAAAAGAAAACATTACTTTGGAGCCTAAAAAGAAAGATAATATCATGACTGGAAAAGGTATTTGATATATTTTATTCATTATAAAAAAAAATAGACATTAAGATATAAATGTGAAAATTATTATAATTTTTGAATCTGTTGAAATTTGAAATAGCAGAGTTTAATTTTTTTTAACATAATGTTGTCAGTCCACACTATTATGATGAAGGCAGATACAAAAGCATCTTGTAAGAATATGCATTTTAAGTTTGTTTTTTCTTCCAAACAGATTCTCTTTAGGCATACTTTGTGCTAAAAATTGTTCTTTGATTAATTACTTTTCACTGAAATATGAGGAAGTCGAATTTTCGAGTTTAATTTATGTCACTGTATAGATTTAAAAGCATTTGATCAGTTGTTAAATTGCCTGTTAATAAAACAGTCTGATACTTTTTATACTGTGTATTGAAAATGAGAAAATTAAGAAGAAAATATGATAATTAGAATACAATAAACATTTATCAGAAAAGTTTGATAATGTATCATATATATATTTTTATTGTCCAATCAATTTATTTTAACACCTTGAAATAATTTGAAATCATTACTTACAGTATTAATTAAATTTATAAGCATTATTTACCGCATAAATTGTTTGAGAATTACAGATAAAAATACTTATAATTAACTATTTACATATATGGAGGTTAAGTACCTTATGGTAAATCAATTTTGGAGCTTCACTATGTTATTACAGTCCATGTCACTGCATCTGATCTTGCTCTAACTGATAACCATGCATCTTGACAATAGTTGTGTAGTAAAGTTTCCATTGCAAAAAGCTTCATCACAGGGCTATCATGTCCAAACACATCATTCCTCTCTGCATGCCTTCCATAATCCATCTAGTATAATATGGCACCAAATATGAACACCTTTTCAGTTGTGGGGTCTTTATAATGTGGCATTTAGTCCCATTATTCATTGGTAAATGAGTAGCCAAAGAGTTGGAGATGAGTGCTGCTGGCCATTTTCCTTCCCTCTGATCAGCATTTCAAAATGAGGAATGGTTGCAGATAGCTTTGTAGCTTTGCCAAAATTCACAACAAACAATCCAGAAAGATCTAGTGTACAAAGATTATGGTTAACCAGTACCCGTTTCAACTGTCTGATTTCATAGAAATGTATAGGTGCTGCATCCAATGACTTTACCAGTATGCCTGTATGTCTTCACTTGGAATAGCATAAATACCTGTTTCATTCTTCAACTATCTGAGTGAACGTATACTTGTTGACCTCATTTCCAGATGTAGATCTTTCTGGATTATGTTGCATGCTGTTACCCGAGGCACATGGACAGCTTTTGCCACTAAACTTTGTGTTCAAGGGTTCTCACCTGATACAAGATACCTTTTTTTGCTTATCAAGTTTGGGGTATGGCTTGTTGCATGTCTCATTCAGGATGATCCTGGTGCTCCAAGGTTTTCCATATTCCTTTGTTTTCCAGTGCCATTAAATACAAAAACTCAAAAATGTGATAGTTTTGTGAAAGTTTTGTATCTCAACCACTGTCTATCAATAAAAATTATTTTATTGATTGATTAATTAATAAATTGAAATTACAAAACTAAAAGAGCATACTCAGGCTAATTATTTTGAAAATCTGTAGTTTTCATAAAATTTACATTTTATTTATTTTCTACACATGCAGTAGTTTTATAAGAAAAACTGAAATATTAAAAAAACTTAGGTTGTCAAACTTGCATGGCCCCTTCCCAACAATTTGCTTGTAACTTAAGATTACAAATATTGTAATAACAACAACAACAAAAATAACCAGCTCATTTTGTATTGGAAACTTTTCTAAAATGTTCTTTCTATTGGAAATGGTGTAATAAGATAATGCATTTATCATTAAGTTCAATTTTTAAATGATATATAATGACCATTTCATACTAAGTTAAGAAGTTTCTGAGTTATAAAATCTTACTCTTAAAACCAGTTAGTAAATATTGAATGTTATTAGATAAATGTATAAATAAAAAATTATAATAATGAAGAACTCCAACAATTAAATATCACTGATGTTCATCTAAGCTTCTCAAAAATACTACTGAATGATTTCATAAAAGACAAACAGTGTTTGAAAAAATATCTTTAATAACAAACACAGAAAGTTCTGAAGTAATTGTGTCAAGACACTCCAAGAAAAACACAATTTTAGAATTTGTAATTAGCAGAAGTTCATTCTTCATTTGCAAAGAATCTTGCTGTATGAAAATTTTACAACCTACATTTTTAAAACCCAGTTATATCACATTCTTTATAATAGACTTGATTTTCATTTTTCTCTTGATTGCTTGCCATCACTGTCATGTTTTTATACCAGTGATTCTTAAACCATGATGAACAGTGCACCAGGAAATGTGCAAATTTCATGTACATTTTTTTAATAGTAAGGTTTTGTAATTTGAAAGAAACGTTTTTAGAAAAAAATAACACAAAATATATAAAAAGGAGAAATATGGAAAATAACTCTTTTATCTTGCCAACATTTGACTTGTGCTGTGTGGTTTTTCCCTGGCAGTCTATCAAATTGTAAACTATGGAAAGGTGCAATTTGTTTTTCTTTGCTTAGGAAGGCTTACTGCAACAAATTTTGAGAGCTATTGTTTTATACTTATCAGTCCTGGGATAGCAGGAGACCAACATGATTAGGGATTTTTTATTAATAGCTCACTGTGTGGTTGGTCATCTTGTCTAGTGCTTAGTAACAAACCAATTTATTTCTGACAGTATAATTTACCTCTAATGAAGAATTCTCAGAAATTTTAATGTTATTGTACAAAGTTTATATTCTACTAAAAAAATTATACTTTTATTTTCACGTTCCGTTTATTTTATGCAAGGACAAATAATATGACTCAATTTTTAAAATAAATCATAAGGCTTATTTTTTAATGGAAAATATAGGTCATAAAGGTAACTTAATATATTTGAGTGAACTTTTTAAAAAAAATAGCAGTTTTGGCATCACGTCTTCAAGCAAACGGTTTTAGAAAAAAAAGAAAAAAGATTTAAGTATATATTTGATCAAAACTCATTTTCAGCCATAGAAAAATATAGCCCAGGGAGTTGTGCACAAGACCAGGAAAAACAAGAAAGGGTTGTATCCTCGCTCATTTCAGTAAGTTGTTATTTCAACAGTAGCAAGGGAAAATAATTCTTTTAAGTACCACTGTCTGTTATGATGTTTAAGTATTCATAAGAGATACACCATATTATTTCTATCATATTGTCTTTATGCAGTTTCTATGACAGCACTAAGTTGCTTATGAGTAATTATGTAATCTTCTTTTTTAGATATTTTTATTGTGATCATAATTCTGTAAAAACAAATAATAATGGTTAAGTAAAGAAGATACGAGGAAAGCACATTTAGGTGTTTATCTATATTGTGCGTAACAACAAGAAATACCAAAAACCTTCAGAAGGTTTGTACTGTTGTATTTTATTTTAGATTCTAAATTTATGATAAAAAGAAAATTATTTATTGTAATTCTAGTTATTATAACAATTTTTAACAGTTCTAAGCTCATGGTTACTGTACATGACATAAGAATAATACAAAAAATTATTATATTCTGTTTTTGAGACATACTTACATATAAATTATATCAAAACATTTCTTTTGTTAACCACTTTACCTCATTATAGTAAAATAATGACAGAGGAACTTCTGAACTAGAACATTTATAAATGAATCTAAGCAGAATTTTCAGTATATTTGTATAGCAAGCTATCTCTTTCTCTCTCTATTGATAATTGCAGATGTTCTCTTTTTTTTACATAAATTTAAAGATTGTTTCTGTCGTGAAGATTTTCAATGTATGGTTAAAATGGTATATAAATCTCTTTTTGTTCAGCATTTATACACCCACACAAAAAAGAATCCAAACACTAACTGTTAACTCTTCACATGGAAATTATCATCCAAGAATTTCTCTGTGTATCTCAGGGGTGGTTTGTGGAAGTAATTTTATGTCAGTCAAGTACAGATGACTCTCCATCCCTCTCAGTTTTGATGTATAGTTTGTGTGATCATAGTCAAAAATATGGTAGCGTAGTAGTAAATGAAAATAAGTGAAATGGCCATAGTCCATCCCTCTCAGTTTTGATGAAGTCGGGTAAGATCTCAAACAAATCCTTGTAGTTTGCAGAGTGAAGCCCTTACATTATGTGAACACATCTAGTTCCTCTTGACAATTCTTTCATGGTCTCTTAAATTTTATCTTCTTTGGATTCAAACTCATCTCTCTAAAAGTTATGTCAGTCAAGCACCCTGTCTTGTGGGCCCATTGCAATATTGACTTCCATTTCAGTGTCCACAAAACTTCATATGTTAGTTTGTGTGCACCAAGAGCTCTATTTATGCTTTACCTAAAAGACTTGCATGTGTTAGATTGTTACAATAGATAATAGCTTCTATCCATACATAATCCAGCCTAGCACACTTCTTCTGCTTTCCAGTGGGTTGTATGAAGTTCATTAGTATAAGCCATCCACCCAGTCTAATCAAAACGTTGTCATACTCTCTTAAGCCACACCAATTCCTTCATTTTACAAAACAAGGCTCAATAAATAGTAATCACTATGTGTGTGTGTTGACCAAGATGTCTTTAAATATCCATGAACTCGTAATGACTGTATATAGTAGGTCACATTCTTATGCTGGTTATTTGATGATTGGAAAAAACTCAGCTGTTGTCACTTCAGGACAGAGAAGTGGGTGCTCTGTGAAATTCTTACTACCCAGTTAGTTTTTTTTTTATCTTTACTATTTACTTTACTTATTGCCAACTATGCCATATAACAATTTATTTTGCATTGAGTCTACTATTGTCGTGTTCTTCAAATATATATGAGTGTTTAACTCCAAGTGATGATCCAGGTCTGTCTTTGACATTGTTTCATTTGACAAATTTTTTCTAGAACAGATCTTTTCAGTTTTTTCTTTGTTGATTAGTATCAACTGTTCACTTTCCTCTGATGTTGGACCTCTTTGCCAAACAGCAATCTTTATAACATGTAAGGTGTTTTTTCCATCAAGGTTTTCCCCAAGTATGTCAGCATTATCTGCCAAGAAGTGAACAAATCAGTTACATAGGATGCTCTTTGATGTGAACAATTTTCCATCATCTTTATATTTGTCCAAGATTTTTTCTGCTATGCTTGTGTCTGTGCTTCTAATTGTTTCATAACTCACTGAATGATATACTCCATAAAGTAAATCTATCAAATGTTTGGATCTGGTTTCATGACGAATCATCATACCTATTCCAATATGCTTTGGAGTTAATTTTCTTCCTTCTATCATGCCATGTGGAAGATCTTGAGCCATACTTGTCTGGCCTTACTTTCTTCTTGATTTTCTGCATCTTCACCAGTTACAATTTTATCTTGAGCATGAGGAAAAGACAGTTAGGTATAACATCTTTCACATGGTATTCATCAACTTTTTTCTGACATTGATGTGTAGTTGTATTTACCCTGTCTCTCATTATTTTCATGGTTACGTGAATAAAGGTTTGTACTAAGAAATTTTGGCATTCTCCTTTGGGAAGATTGAAAGATTTATGTCAATCCAAGGGCTCAACAAAATTTACTGTATCACACACTTTTTTTTTGATAATCTATATAACTTGCTCTGTGTAACACATTCATTTTAGATTTATCTCTATACATAGTTGAAATATCCAAGTAGCTCTGCATTACTACATCCATACTGTAAATATTTCATTGTGAAAGTTTAATTGTTAGTTCTTGTACAAGTTTGTTGAATAACCTTTCACATGATTTGTTTTCTCTTCTTCATTCATTGCTTGAACTCTAAGTATCATTTTTAGATGATACTTTTCCTCTTATGCACTGAGATAAAGTATACCTGCTAGTTTGATTGACAAGCTCAAGTTTTTGTGAGCCTCACTGATGATGCTATTTTACATATTGAATGTTGTCACATTTTTTAAACCACTGTTTTTTTTACTGCTTGGCAAAAGATGCAGAGTATTCATTTCACATCTATCATTGAACCCCTTGACCTTTGTCTTTCTACAGTTTCTACAACAAAATAGTTCATGTCTAACTCTCAGTCTGTCAATATTTCTTTCATTTATGAATGAACTCTAACAGTATTTGTGCCATTGAACTTTGTGAGACTGGTCACTTTTCCATAAGATCTAATTATTAATTGTTGTCTTGATCATCATACTTCCTTCATAATTTGATAAACTTTTGAATTATTTGAGTGCTTTATTGTTGTCTGTGCATGAATGATGATTTATCTGGTCTTTGGCAGAATAAACATTTGTAAATATATTTATTTGTAACAGTTAGTTTACACTTCAACTTTACAGGTGGTTTTGTGGTGCTATTGATCATCTATCTGAAAGGAAAAAAAAACTATAATTAGTTTCATTCATGATATTTAGATAAGTATATAGGTTCATTTATTATGATCATTCTTTACTAATTGCTATAGTCATCCACAGTTAAGGCTTTCAGACATGTGAGATACACCTTAGATGCTTCTTTCCTGATTAATCTATGTAAGAAAGGTAAATGTAAATGTAATCCACTCTTAATAATATAATCAGATATTGTGCTAGTTTTCACTAAACCTGTATTTTTCAAAAAACAACACCTTTTTTACAATTTTTTATAACCCCCTCCAATCCCCCTTAAGGAGCCTCGAGTCACCTGAAATAAACTATCTGTTAATTAATAATAATTCCATCAGAAAAAAATAAATAAATAATATAAATAACAATAGCACTATAATGCTACAAAATGGAGAAAATATCCAGAATTTTTTAGTATGCATTTCTCAACAGGAGCAAAAGATTTGCATTTCTCCTAGTCAATCTGTGATATGTTACTGTCATTTTGAGTCATAGTGTACTATTTCATTAAAACATGTCATCAGATGTATTTTCTAGAAATTTAGTCACATTTTGCCACCCACATTGGATGGAATGACTATTCCTACTTCCAATAGCTCTTTGAATTGTGTTTGCAAATAATCAGCTTCAAGGAAGCTTACACCCACAACTTATTCTAGATTTACAAATCATCTTTTACAGTGCTGTTTTCTATGTAATAGAGTGTTCTGTGATTTTTATTTTTCATTTAAGGTGGCCAGTTTTGAATTATTTTCTATTTGAGGAACTTCATTGTATTCTTTTATGTGCATAATTGTGTAGATTTTTTTTTGTTGTTGTTGTAGTTTTTGCTGGTGCTTCCACTTCTTTAGATATTTAACCATTTCTAAAATTCACAAGAGACTCATTTCATTTTCTTTTCAGACTCATTTTGTTGTAGTTAAAATTGTTTTTCCATACTAGCAGTTCATTTTCTTTCTTCAGGGAGTATGTTTTTTTTTTTATCACAGGCTTCTACTGAGATCTGTTTAGCCATGGATGGTATGACAGTTTAGTATTGTACATGTAAACTATTCTCAATCTGATTATGCTCAAATACATTTCAAAGTGCTGGTGTAAGAATATGTTTTTTATAAACTAGAACATAATTATCGAATAGCAAAAACAGGGAAGAATAGAGAAAAGTTTTAGCACAACAGTGTCTTAGAAAGCTTAATATGCATAATTCTAAAAGTTCTGAATTTCACTAGTAAAACTACATGTCAAAACAGTAAGTGACTACTTATATTTTTCATTCTATTAATAGGAAAAATGGAAGAAAAGAGACAGTTTGTCCAAAAACAAGAACCTGATTCCTGAACTGATGGAAACATCAGAAACAGAGTCAGCTAAAGGAAGTGCAAGTGGTAGTATGGAGAGTGAAGCTGCTGACCTTCCTGGCTTAGATATAGTAATTCCACCAACAGCAACCAGTGATTCTGCATTCCCCAGTATTCCTGACAGTTTCTTAAGACGTATAGGACTGCATAAGGATTGCCCTTACAGGTATAGCATTCTTATCTTATTAAGAGCATTTGTTAAGTGTAGAAAAAAGACAGATATTTTAAATTAAGAATATCAAATGTGGTTTTAGTGAAATATATGCTGATAATAATAAACAAATCAGTCACTACGTTAAAAAAAAACAGAACTATTTACTGAACAAAAATTGTTTAGTGTGAAGTAGGACAAACTGTATATAATCAATATTTAGTGTAAAATATTGATTAATGAAAGGACAATAATGAAAGGAAAGACAAGTATATAAATGGAGCTTTTTTTTTAATTGATAATTAAAAGAAAGAAATGTTTACTAAACAAAAATTGTTCACTTAGTGCTTAGCTATAATAATAATATTTTTAAACAAAAAATGCACATTTTGTAGCTTACTGTTTTGAATATATATATTTATGTAGAAATTATAGATAAAAGTTTGTGAGAAAAATAAACAGATTCTAGAATAAAAAACCCTGTGGCACAGCAATATGTCTACAGACTTACAACACTAGAAACCCAGTTTTTGATACCCATGGTGGGCAGGGCACATATAGCCCATCGTGTGGCTTTGTGTTTAACTACAAACAACATGTTGTAGAATAACATGAGTCTAAGAAATACTTAAAATTTCTTGACATGCTGATGAGTTGTCTTCAAATGGTAAAGTGGCCTAGTATTTGTAGTATCATTTCTTGAACTAATTGGTTAAAAGAAATACTTCTGTCATTGAAAGTAGTGTTTTCTACCATAATTATGAAGTCAAGTCAGTAGTTAAGAGTATATAACTCCTAAATTACCAGTAGTTAAATTTGGTTTTGAAATTTGTCAGTACAGTACTGTTGAATAGTTATGATCTTTTATTTCAATCTATAATTCATTCAAAAATATGAATACAATTTCCTGTAGGAAAACACTGTGGAAAAATAAAGCCCAAGTTTGACACAGAAACTTGATTTGTTTTAATTATACATACTAATCCTCAAGAAAGGAGCCCATACTGAAAACTATCAGAAAAAGTTTAATAACACTTTGGGCATTCTTATCAAGTTTTACACATAAGAAAATTTTATGGAACATTTTTTATAGAATTGTTATATTTTAAAGTGAAAAATCATGAATGTGCTAATAAATAATGTTATTATTTCATTGGTTTGTGTAATATGAAAATGTTTTATTTTCAGCAATGAACAACTCACTGAACAGGAAGTAGAGGTAATTTACAAAATATTGTATCCATTTTGTTAAAGAAGCATTTTTGAAAAAGAAATGTTTTTGTAAAAATAGATTAACACATGTTAAGTATACTTTAGGCAATCCTGGAAATTCATTATGGAAATCTTATGGAAAATTCTTAAAGGTTTTAGAAAAGTTTTGAAATTTAAACAAGCAGACCCAAAACTTTTAATAAAGTTTAAAAATAAGTAAACAGTTTGAAAACATCAGTTATCAATCAAAAGGACTGTTTTGGCATGTGTGCATGTGCACTCTCAGGTTTTGTATATGGATGTGTGGGCGGGATTCTTTACAGTAGGTGTCTGTGACTTGTTGGCAATAAATTTCAATAATAAATGGACAGCACACAGTCCATTTGTTTTAAAATAATGTATTAAAAACAGGTCAAATGTATATACAAATGTTCATTACACAGTAAATCACCACAGTTGTATCCAGAGCTTTAAATAATCATCTGTTTTCATCAACAGTCCACACAGGCTGGTTCAGTTACTTTAGAACCCAATTGACAAGGCAAATTATTCTTCTCTATTCTATTATCACAATACAGTGAGTGATAAGTTCACTTACGTTACCCTGTGGGTTACCACAGTTGTATCCAAAGCTTTAACTAATTCTCTTTTATGTTAAAAGTCCATTATTATTATTCTTTACTCTGCTATTACAATACAATCTGCAATTATTACACTTTAAATATCACTAATATACTATTTTTACAGACTAGATCTATTTGGCTATATCTATCACTAACTTTATTTTACTTTCACTAACTTACTTATTTGCGCTAACTTTGTCACCTAAACATATATTGCCCAACTGAGGCCTATAACTTTCTACAAACTATGAGACATAATGATGTAATAATACTTACTTGAAGCAATTAGAAAAATTCAGAAGGTTCGAGTAAAATGACATCAATTCACAACAATTGAACTACATAACAAATGATTCATAAACAGTTATGTAAAAAGACCTGCCATAACTGTCATTTCTCAAAATAACTTACTTTAACACTTGTACAATATAAACTAAATAATACTCTCATATTAAACTTAAAATGAACAGTCTTGTATATCTAACATGCACATTATTGTCTGACATACTGCATGAGTCCCAGAAAAGATCACCACATTTTAACCAGTTTGTTGATACTATGATTCAACCAGGTATGTAGCTTGTTTTTTTATAATACTTTGTTAAACGTTGCTAGTTTGGATATAAGAACATATAAACAGTAATATTTGTATTAAGAGGTTACAATTTTGCATAATCTGTTATACTTCATAGGACTTCAAAGCACTTATGCTTAGGCTAGATTTTAAGTCATTTTTATGAATCATTTATTAACATATCTAATGTTAGTACACAGGCTAATTGTTTAACTAGATCCAGATCTTGTCTATAGATCTGGATCTATATTATACTTTAGTAAAAATTCTTTACTCCCATCTCCTGTCAGACAAGAAATAATTCTAGATGCTTTGGAGAGTTTGTAAAATTCTTCTTTCCTTGTCTCATGGACAGGCCAGTGTCAAAAGGGGCTTTTCTGTAAATAAGGAAACTATTTCAGTTTTCCCTGAGCTGATGTTACATTGGAACATCATCATATGTTGGCCAGATAGAGCCAAGGAACAATGGACTGTATCGTTGTACGTAGCAAAGGGAATAACAGTACCTGCATTACACAAATGGTGTCCCATGGTTTATTCCTGTATTTCAGTCCAGTTTAATGCAGTTACAGTAGTTATGCATGAAATGAGCTGTTTCCTATCAAGAAAGCAGGCCGTATTAGCTTGAACAGTCATCTGTCCAATGAGGGATGAATTCCTAATGCTATTTTGTAATTAGTGGTGACCAGCTATCTAGATGTGTGCTGGAATAATTATAGGCACAATAAGTAAAATGGAAGTAACAGATACTAATGGTAATACTAAGTTTGTGTCTGTGACAACATGGCCTAAAAGCAAGTATGCAGCTATCAACACATTTGAGATCATTGGTTGAGGATTGTGTAAACAATCTATGCCCAATTTAGCAAAAGCAACTCTGTGACTTGTTGGTTGAATATTGTGATATGTTTGTGGGATCAGATGGCCAGTTGGGTCAGACAGTGGTGTTTCAACACCATATGGATACAGGCAATGTACACCAAATAAAGCAACCATCATACCAACTTCCCTGGAGCAGTATGGAGATTGCCTGTACTGAAATTCAGCAAATGTTGAAGGAGTCATACAACCTTTGAAGATTGTTTGATTATCTCCAGTAGTGATTTTCTGGAAGCAAGATTGGATACCAAGTTTTTGTGTTAGTTTTAGCATGAGAGATGGCTTGTATATATTCCACGTCATGCCATTCAATCTGTGTAACATGCTCGCTACTTTCAATAGGCCAATGGATCTTCCACTGAAACTGAAGGGACTGCAGTGGGAGAGATATGTCTGGGGTCGGTAAATAGTGTTTCAGTGTTTGATTGCACTTTCGAATCTGCAGCTAAGAACCTAAGAATGGTATTCCAGTGAATAAATCAAGTAGGTTTGACAGAAAAATGTTTCATTATATGAACAGAAGTGGATTTTCTCAGTCATACTGTAAGGAGAGGCAGTCTGTATGGAGTCGGTTGATATAGCTGTGGTGTGAGATTGGCCTCAATCTATGACCAGATGAGAAGTTTTCTTGGTTTTATGTTACTGACAAGTTGTGATCAACTTTTCCAAGATAGCAGCATCATTTCTTACAAAAATCAAAGTGCACTTTGGAAAGAGCAAGGAATGTGGCCAACCATTCTAATCCCAAAGTCCTGCTTTGGTGAATGCTCAGGGCTAGCTCCCCCATAAGGCTGTTAGTTCTTATTATATACACCAATGTCTGACTCACTGATCTTATTTTCAGACTCCAAGTCAAGACAGCACGCCAATAGCTCATCCCTGATGTATGAACACATTTTATTAACATATTCCTTGCACTTTCACAGCTTCATATCTGTTGTAACTCATACACGAATGGACCAAGTTTTTATTTTATACAGTCGTTGAAAGGTTTCTTTAAATATTTGAGGTACCAGTTGCAAAATACTTTCATTGTTTGTGATGATTGTTTACAATTTTTCTTTGTTTATGTATTAAATTATTATTATAGGGGGTTTGTTTTTCCTTGACTTTTAAAAGTTTCTTATCTCATTATTTTATTGATTAAAAAGTGTTCTTATTTTAATTCCATCTTTAATTGTTAAAAAGGATTGATTGTAGTTTATGACTTTTAAAGGGCAGTTGTTTGTCCATGATTAGTCAAATGGCATAATAAGTTACACTTCCCTGTTTTAAAGGGGGCAAACAGTCTTTGTTCAAGGGTTTTATTTATTGTCCTTATTTTATTTGCATAGTTTGGTAGGCTAACCCTTATAAGGGTATAGGTATTTCTTTTTAAAGTCATTTTTATATGTAAATCATTGTTAAAGGCTATTTTTATCTTTATGTGTGTTTGCATATTGCTTTTGGATGTTAAAAGTTTATTTTATGTGTTATTCATTATAGGTATTCCTGTTTTATGTATGCCAGTATTTGATTTAGATATGTTCTTTATTAACGGGTAATTTTTTATATATTAATAATCATTAAAGGATTGATGTTTGTATGATATGTCATTTTTTTCATTAGGACAAGGTTTCTTTTGTTTCTTTTTGTGTATTATAGTACATTTTAAATCATGACCAAGGAGATTTTCTTTTCACTATTTTTATATTAGGTTACATTTTAAGTAAAAATTGAAAATGTTATTTTTTTGCAGTTTAATGTAGTTCTTTGTTTAAGAGTTGTATCTTCATGTGGCATGTAATTGTTCTTAAGAACAAAGGAAGGAAAGCCAGTGTCCACCTTGAACATGAATGAATGGTTTTAAGTTTGATTTTGAATGTTGGCTTGAGATCAAACCTGAAACAGAGATGAGGAGATAAATGTGACATTTTTGCATATTGGGTTTTTCACCATTTTTTAGTAGTAAACTTAAAAAAAAAATCATCAGTTTTGTTTCTATGCATGTTTAGCATAAACTCATGGTCCAGAAAATCCTTGAAATTGTGTCATTCCAGTTGCCTTTTTTTTCTGTAGTAGATAATGCCTACTCAGTCTGATGGGATGTTGCAATAATGTCACACTCCTGTGTAGAAACGGTCAATGACTGCAATGTCCTTCACTGGTGGAGTGGAATATGTATGCATGGTATGCTAAACAAAAGATGTGAGAGAATCGCCAGACACATTGTGATAATATAACAAAGAAAGGATACAGTGTTTCTTGTAAGATTGGAACCTATATACTTGGTTTTTATCATAAACAGTTCTGCAGGGAATTAAGCTGTTGATCTATTCACAGATCCATTAGTATGATGATTGTTTCATACCTAGGGAAGTATGCATACTGTTTTTATTGTTCCTTTGATAAAGATTGTTTTAATTTTCCATTAAATGTGTTCAGTGTGTTTATTTCTCATATAGGTGAAAACTTAATCGAGGTTTCAAATTCACATTACTCTAAAAATGTCCTATTTGATTCTGCAACAATTCAGTGGACCTATTTGGTACTTACAGGGAAATCAGTTCACCTAGGAATACCACACATTTACCATATATTTGAAATATTTAATAAAAAATGTTTTGTGTTCGAAGTCATGCCGTAAGTCTCATTATATATATATATATATATATATAATATATAGATATTCCGTTATATATATCTATATATTCAGTAACTGATTATTACTATTAGCAGCATAAAAGAGCTAACAGAAAATTTTAAACTTTAATATGTTGGAGAAAGTAAATATTATTTTACTGTATGAATTGAGCAAGTAGCTTTAATAATCCTTTCTTTGTCAACAATTTGTGTGCAATATTTTTATTTCCTAACATGATCATTGTTTTTCCACACAGTATGACAACTTTGAGACATTTCTAATTGCACTGAAACTGAATTTTTTTAGCTACATTGTGAGATAAAACGGTGCTTTTTTACACTCCACAAAAGTTAATCTTATTATACCGAATGATACCACTGTTACAAATAGAAAATATAACTAACAAATCTTCTTGTTCATAAAACATAAACCTACTGTGAAGAGATATCCTGGATTGCTTGTCTACTCACATGTGTCATGCTCTGTGATTGTGGACCAGTAATAAGTGTGCAGGCTTATAACGCTAACAGCTGGGTTTTGCTAGCCATGGTAGGCACAGCACAGATAGCCTATTGCGTAGCTTTATGCTTAACAAGAAACAAACTTTGATTGTGCAACTTTATTCATACCAGATGTCATATGTTTATTATGTGACCAAAGGTGAAGTCTGGAATATTTCTAACATTTTAATAGTGGTGTCCAGTTTCCTAATAATGATAAATTAACTTACCTAAATGTAGTGTACAGCTTATTCTAAAATATTAAGTAAAAAACTTCTAAATTCACATCAGAAAAAGTTACAAAAACTATGTTAGGTTTTTTCAGAAGTGTCAATTGCATATTCCTTTAAATTATATTCTCATCTAATTTTTTTTTTCATTTTAAATGTAATATGTTTTCTTATAATGTGGAAGTTCAATACCTATCAAACAATATATTTCAGAGTAAGTTTGGAAGCCTGTCACTAGCATTTAAAACAGACAAACTGACTTTAAGCAAAAGGCTAGAGCTTCATCAACGGCAGAGGAATACTGCAGAGAAAAACATTGAAAATGAAATTAAGGCTTTGAAAGAATCTTTAAATGTAAGTAGCCTTGTCAGTGTATTGACTTTTGGTTACTAATATATCTTTAACCCACTAAGGGCCAATGTCACAATTTTAGAATGCAAGTTAAAATTATTATATATTAAAACTTATGAATGAATTGTTTAAACTTTTCAGATTAAACTGACATTGCATTTTTTTACATAGCAATGTAAGTGAATTATAATTTATTGTTAATTTCATCAACCACTGCACACTTATATTTTGTTGATATTTGCATAATTGACTTGGCATAACTGTTTTGTGAAGTTTCTTGTTTGCTTACTTAGAGGATTAAACAGTTTACTCGTCAAAATGTTTGTTAGTTATGGGTCCCTAATAACATATGAGACATACAAAAACAATTCTCAAAAATATCATCAATATTGCATTTAATTTCACTAATTGCTTTTAATTGATTTTATTAATAAGAATTTTCTGACATGTACCACATGCTATTGTTTGGAGACATGTTCATGTGTTTAGGATGTAAATATGATAAAAGGGCATCATTTTTATTGAATGTTATGTGAACTTAAACAATTCTGGTCATATATGTTAAAAGGTTTTCTGTAAAAATTGTGTTTAAGTGATCCCAGTTAGTTTGAGTGATTTTTGATGAACGTTAAACCTTTTTTGTAGAATTGAAATGTTCATCAAAAATAACTAACATGAAGTTAGATGTATTAATTACTAGGTTAATTTTTAGTTCTGATCTATCGAGATATACATAAGTAGCTTACATTGAGCCCAAACCAAGTAGTGTACATATAAATTATATTTTTGTTTTCTCTTTAATACTGTGAAAAACATTTTCTTCAGTCTTTTCTTCACTTGCCATTACATATTCCTTATACATAGTCCATTTGATTTCAAGCTTGAAACTTCCTGACTTTGAATTTTCATTTGTTTTCTTAGAGAAAATTGGCCCATACTGTATAAAGTACTTTTTCATTTGATTTTGTTTTCAGTGCTTTGTTTTTATTTCTCTAGTATCTTCTATTATTGATAACTTTTGTCTTTGGCATTTGTTTTGTTTTACTGTTTACTTTGGCAAATGTGCAATATATGAGTTAAAGTACCATAACTGAACATCTTCACTCTCTTGGCCATGGGGGCATTATAATGTATTGGTCAATCCCACTACTTGTTGGTAAAGAGTAGACCAAGAATTGGTAATGGGTGGTGTTGATTAGTTGCTTTTACTCTAGTCTATCACTTCAAAGTTAGGGATAGCTATTGCAGGTAGCCCTTCATTTAGCTTTTGTGAAAAATTAAACAAATATACTTATGGCAACTAAGATACTTAAATAATACATGTGTTAGGTTTTTATGCATTGTTTATATTTTTCTTTGTGGATTATTTTTACTAACTTGTACTTAAATAAGCATAGAGAGCTTGTGCATTTAGATGCTTGTTTGTTCCATATTAGTCTAGGTGTGAATTAATATTTTTGTAATTTAATGTGTGTATGTTAATTTCTTTTCAATTATACTAAGATTTTTTAACCTGGTATGTATTGTTATACAAAGATTAGGTTAAAAAGAGAACAAATTGCATGAAATATTTTGAAGTGAAAATATACAGTTGAAAAGTCAATAATAATATATAAGAAAGTAGTGAAATATGAAAAAATTCCACCTATTTTAGTCATATCCAATGGCACTTACACAGTGTTTTCTTAAATTATAATATTTCAACTAATAGACATAATAGGCTGTACCTTATTGAAAGTACAAATTAAGATGTTATTACCAATTCTGATTAAGGAGCATGTGTCTATTAACCAGTTCATGTAGTGCTTGTATACTGTAGTATTAAATTATTTTTATGTTTTAATTCAACTATATATGACATCATAACAAGACATTTCAAATTTTAATGTTTTTTTCTCTTAAGTAATCCACTTTCTGAATAATTATGTTTTTGTAATTCAATATAGCAAACTTTTCTTTTTTTTATAAATGGCAGGTGTTATTATAATAGCTACTAATGTATGACTCATACAAAGTTTCACATATTTGTTTCAAGGTTATAAGTCAACTAAGTACTAATCATCAAGTGCGAGAGTTGATCACAAGCATTAAACAACAAGTAGATGTTCTCCAACAGTCTACCTCTAGAGTATCCTGTCGAGCTGAAGTTTATGGTGCTGTTCAGCAGGTAGTAATTTCTTGATAAATTCATTGATATGTTTTGCTTACTAGTTTTTTTGTAAGCTTCAAGTACTGGTAGATCACAAACACAGCAAAGGGAAAATAAGAAACACAAATCTCAATGTACTACTAGGGTCTTTTGCTTGTATTGGCTGTTATTTCCTGCAGGAGTAGGAGAGTAGGCTTATAGAAAAATGCCTGAACAGGACGGAGACAAGATCAAGAATAATGATGATACCACAGTGCAGGCTGAATCAAAGGCCTGGTGTGATGTCTCCTCAATCCTTAGATTATCTCAGTCAGTGATCATTCCAATTTTATATACATTCAAGGAAGATGAACCCCTAGCTCACGTTAACTGGTTCAAGTTTCTGTACCATCCCTTGAAATCGGTATGACCTCATTCTATAAGAGTATGATAGAGAAACAGGACAAGCAAGTAAAAGCCTTATGGAACAATTATTGTGGTATACAGTCTTTGCCTAAGTAAGGCAACTAGTGCAAGTTTATGGTTTTTGATTGTCTGATTTACAAATGTCATAAAAAAAGTGCAAAACACCTGAAAAAAAATTGTTTTTTAATCTATCTGAAAATACCTTAGGTACTTTATATGAAAATGATTTTGGAGCCTCACTACATTATTACAGTTCATGTCACAACATCTGGTCATGCTCTATCTGATGACCATGTATCTTGACCTTACCTCTGAAGTGTAGTTTCCATTGTAAGGCTGTCATGTACAAAACACACCAATCCTCCATGGTTTACTGTTTCCATTATTTCATTATGTTCAAAATAATTAACTGAACATGTAGAGCTTCATAAGGTGTTTAGTATATATTATAGAATGGAAAAATTGTTTAATAATAATACTGAAATAGTTAGCTTCCCTGAATAAACAACACTCTAAAGTTGTTTAATATTTGTTTTTGTCATCACTACAGGAAGAAAGAGTGAATCGTGCATTTGACGTTATGGTTATGTATGTAGAAAATATGAAGCGAATATATGAAAAAGAACACCATGAACTGGAAGAAACCCGACGTTTGTTGATGGAAAATCATCTTGTCCCTGTTGATAGTGAATCAGCTGGAGAAGATAGCAGAGTACACAAATCACGACGTTACTTGACTGTTTCAAATGTCCCAAAATTTGTGAGTTTATCACAAATTTCTATTTCATAAGTAATATTTTAATCAAGTTAATCAACAAAAGTTTTGAATTTTGAATATTTTGGATCATCATTTTTTTACTTTTAAGTTATCAAAACAATTTAGATGTGTTTTGAAATATGATGTACAGTAAAAGTGAACAGTAAAGAAACTTGTGAAATGTCTGAATTACTGAAGTAATAATAAAATATTGATATGTTTTTCATAAAATAGATCTTTTTTGAATTTAAAACGATAGTCAATGTAATAAGATAGTATGTATGATTAACAAATGTTATGGTAAAATATAAAATACTCTTGTTTTTTTAATGACAGCTATATTTGTAGAATTCCTTTTTATGTTTGTTTCAATTTATTAATAAGTTGTATTGTGTATATTAATAATAAGCTCTTTCAACTTGCATCATTAATGCTCATTGATTAAAATCTGAACTGCATTTTTAGTGATGCTGATGGTGCTTAAGGGAGGCTGGTACTACTGACATTGGTGGCAAAAGGCTATAGTGTGCTAAACTTTTCTAGTATTTTTACTTGGATTAGAAATGTTTATATTATTCATTGGTCACTGTTTGGTACTCAATTTCTGACTTAATTTGCGAAAGCGTATACTAACCATTTTTGAGTAAACTTTTCTTTTTTTGCTGCATTGAGGACAGTCATAAAAAGGTACAGCAGATTTTTAATTTTCTTTCTTTCAAGTGTACATTTAAAACAAAATATAGTATTAATTTTAACTTCTTCATTGCTTATTTTCTACTTTGGATTTTACTTCAAACTTATTTTGACATTGTGTTTTGATATAATGTATACTTTCAGTGCTGACTATTTAACTAGAATTTCACACTGATGTAGCATTATATGCTAATGTCATATATTTAGTTTGTTCAAATTCCTTCGTGTTTATTTTCCATGTTTTTTCTTGTGTTTCATGTTTTCAAAATTAGTTAGTGACATAAGTATAATTATTAAATATTCATGGTTGTTTACCACTGTTTAAGAATGTATTTATTCCATTTAAATTCATAAAATCAAATTAGTTATTTTACTTGTAATTCAGAAATAAATATATTTAATAGAATATGATCAGATCTTTCAGAAGGTTAAGTTTTGCTCTTCATTTCAGTGATTACTTTTGTTTTTCATAGGCACCTCGATTAGCTCCTTACTCTGTCCACCTTCAAGCTGTTAAAGAGGTGAATTACTTTTTTGTATCTCTATTAAAAAATTCAGAATTGGAATTTAAAGTACAATTATATTGAACACATGTAAATTTCAAGCTATAGTGTGTTTAAATATATATATATATAATTAGTCTTACACACTGTGCTACATGTTAATTCATATTTATCAAAGCATCTATAATTACAGATTTTTGTACATTGTTACATAAACTTTCTGTACAGTTTCTTGACATCTTCTTCAGCCCCCCCTCCAAAGTTACACAGTGATAAGTCTAAGGACTTACACGCATAACAAGGGCTATTGGTACCTGTGGTGGAAACAGCACAGATAGCCGTTTGTGTAGCTTTGCGCTTAACTACAAACAAACAAGTACCTTCTTCAGCCCATCCCAAAAAATGAAGTTTTAATGCCACCATGAGTACATTTTTTAATATTAAAATGATAATATCAAATCTGAGAAAATTTCAGTTGAATACTTTCAAAATAGATAATATGCTATGATAACTTGCATCTATATATTTGTATGAAAATTTATGGTCTTCTAATCTCACCTGTAGATTTCTAGAAGAGCCAGTGTAGCAATGTTTCACAGAACATCTTTCTTTGAGCGATATCTAAGTCCTTTACTTCCCAGTGGCAGTTTTATTATGGTAAGGATGCACCCATGTGATATCAGGATCAGACTTTAATGTAGTATTATTTGAAAATAATTAGATTGAGTTTCTGATGTGACCAGTATTTCAACGTTTTAGTTTGATTTATGACCTACCTCACAATTCTACTGAGGTTAATCACACTTTATAAGAACAATATTCAGGTGTTCTGCCCTTATAACTACTTAACCATGATTGATTATGCTCCGTCTATGCCAGTGATTACCCACTAATACTTTTCACCACAATTTCTATTGTAACAAGCATCTGAAATTAACATTTAAGTCAGTGTAAGATCACATCTTCTTAAACTTTCTACGGACTTTTCATTGTACATGGATGTACATTGGAGCTGCAATGGATGACTTAGCAATGTAGTAGTTTGAGCTGTTAAAGGAAAAGCCATATCACAGCAACTACTAATACATTACCCTTTAGCTCAATCAGTAGAGCACTTGTGAGTTCAAATCCTACATGTTAAAGATGTAAAAAAAATGGATTACCACAGCAAGCAGGTGGATGAATGGGATTGCTGTGAACCTAATTCCTTTGAACAATTATCTAATGAAACAGCCATTTATTTCAAGGTGTGACTAGAAGTTCTTAAACTTTTGGCTTGTGAGCTTTTGTTAACTTCAAATTTTTATTTTAATTATCTTGTTAAAATACCAGGAGATATGCCTAGCTTCATTGCAATAGTTCTTTTTGAGCAAGAATGCATCCTTTTTTAGCCATAGTCTTCACTTTGCAAAATAATGTATTCCTTTAGATTGAATTTATTATACTTTTGGATAATGTTACTGTTGTAAATATTCTGCTGTGCACCTTTTTCCTTTTATAGAGAACATTGAAGACTATTCTTCAAAATGTTGTGTCCTTCAACTGTATATCATTAACAGTCTTACTGTATAGAATTCTTATATTCCATCAACCATTAGGCTTCCTGTGGCAGAATTGTAAGTCATGTTGCCAGGAATTAGTCATAAGCCAGACTTTTTGTCTGTAGTACCACTGCTCATATCTGCAGAAGCACACTATTGTGTTAGCATATACAAATCATTCAAATAAAGTGTTATTAACTCTCTGTCCACATGTAAGAAATTTTACATTTATTTAACTGTAGTCTACCTACAAACAATATAGTGCAATTGAGTCTGCTTTTTTACATTAGAAACCTTTGTACTATACGTATATGTTCAGACTTAATATATTAGATTAATAATATACATTTATCGAGTTACCTCAGTGTGAGTTTAGAACCTAAAGCGTTTATTATATTTACTTGTTACTAATAATTACTTAACAGATGTAAGTCAAAATATGTACACTTTTTTTAATACATGGACATCTGTAGTAGAAAACTAAGGTACTTACACAAAGCACCTTCAAAAATATATTTTTGTGTTGTATTTTTTCCTTAATGAAATAACTACATTTTTTATGTACTGAATTCTAAAATGTTATTTTCAATTAAGCTGAAATATTATATTACTGAAAACGCCACCCATGTCATCAAGTACCAGTTTCCCAGCTGTTTAAGGCTTGGCTGTAGGAGTAAATCTTTGTTATTATCTTAAATTGAAATACTAATGTATTCAAGTTTATTACGAATTTATCTGTTTTTACTTGCTAGCATACAAGGAAATCGTTTGGTAGTAGATAAGGTAAGTAAATGGAAGTGAAGTGATGGTGTTAAAACTGACCTAAGCTTTACATAATTTTGTAAATTGTGTTTGATATAAAATAGATTGTGTAGCAACAAATTTTTTTATCATATGTTCTTTTTTAGATATCAGCTTTGATTGCATGTGTTGAAATTTTTCAAGTCTAAATCTGTCGGGTAGATATGCTTAGCTATGTCAAGAATATTGTATAGGTTTAGTATAGCTATGTCATTGATGTATTTGCATGCTCTGTTAATTTGTAAAGCTTTATGTTGGCATATCTTGTGAAGTTGTGGAATGTATTGATTCAAGTTCAAAAAGAAATAAAACATGTTATTAATATTGTTGATATAACTGAAAAAACAATAACATTATTCAACATGATCAGTTACTAAAATATCTTTTCCCATTGACTTCTCTTATATCATAAAAACATTAGAAATGTATCAGTACACAGTAGTTTTATTGTGACCAGTATTCATGATACACCTTGAAACCAACCCTGTAATAAATGACACTTCATCTGCTACTGTACTAATAAATGAATGTTAATATGTGGACCATAAAAACACTGTCTTTTTCTTAACTTCTCATGCACTTCAAAGACAGTAGTATATTGTTTCATCTGTGAAAATTAAGGTTTTTCGTACATAGGCCAGACAGATCAAATATTAGACAAAAGAACCCAGGAACACATCAGGGAGAGACATTAAATATTGCAATCCTGGTAAACCTATTGCAAAACATTTTTGCACTTTTATCATTCTTTAGGACATTTTAAGTCTTTGTTCTCTGTCACACGCTAACCAAAAAAAGCAAATCAGAACTCCTAAACAAACAAAAAATAACGTTTCAGCAGGGCCCTAACAAACCTAACAGCATCACTGACTTGTTCAGCTTCTTACGATACATCACACCCATGTTTTGTTGAGGACCACCATAAGTTGATCTCTCTCTTCTGTCTTAAGTTTTGGCTTGTACCCACTACTGTGTTCCCTTTAAGCTGCACTACAACCAATCAAATGCTGCTTGCTTTATTATTCCAGTCATGCACATCTTCATTAATGATGAGGGGTCTCAACACATTGATGGCCTTAATGACCTTGGCAGTCAATAGGCTTAAAGCCCAAATAACCAACTGGCATCATTACAATGTGAGCTAAGGATTCAATGGGGTTGATGGTCTTAAAATATCACCCCCCCCCCCAGAAAAAAAAAAGCTGGTAGTGCACATTGCCTTGATACTGGTGCACATGAAAAAATTCATTCTGCACATGGATTGAAACATTAGAGGGAACATTGGCCACTATTGAAATTATAACTGTTTTTAACTTGATATGTAATGACAGTTGTATAATATTTATCTTGTATGAAGGATTTGCCTGCCTAGCATTGTTTGTATGTGAATGTTTATACACATACATAGTTACATTGTAACTGTTTAGTCTTCAAGAAATTAATGTTGCTTTTTTTTGGCTGAAAAACCCAAACAACTTATATATCAAAACAAAACATTTATTAAATGAAATAGTTT
>NW_013665851.1:468661-472637 GCF_000517525.1 Limulus polyphemus | reverse complement strand
CTTTAACACCTTCCACATTTGTATACATTTTCTCATTAAGATGGTGTTGCAGCAAACAAAAAATATGGTAATCTGATGGTGCCATATCTGGAGAATATGATGGGTGGAGGAGAACTTCCCAACCCAACTCCATAATCTTGTGTTGTGTCAGACGTGTCACATGTGGACGTGCATTGTTGTGAAGAAGAACAACACCTTTTTGACTGATGTGTGATGAGCGTTTCTGATGAAGGGCTTGATTTAAACATTCCAGTTGTTGACTGTAGATCTCTTCATCGACAGTTTGCTATAGATTAAGGAGTTCAAAATTAAATACTTCTTTGATGTCCCACCAAATGCAAAGCATCACTTTCTGCGGATAGAGTCCAGGTTTCGGAGTCAGAAGTGGTTTTTGTTTAGGACTGAGCCATTGTTTTTGGATTTGATATTCGCATAGAGAATCCATTTTTCATCACCAGTGACAATTCTGTCCAAAAATGGTTCATGAGCATTACACGCCAGAAGAGACGAAGCAACATTTACATGATGATCATCTGAGAGTTCGTGAGGCACCCAAACACCTTCTTTATGGAATTTTCTCATATTCCTTAGATGTCTACATATTGTTTCATGATAGACATGCAATTTCAGGGTCATTTCATGAGTGTGTTGCCTTGGGTTAGACTCAACAAGTGTCTTCAGAGCACCAATATCAATTCTAACATGTTGGCTGGCCCCTGCCATCACAGTTTCTAAGGCTAAAGTCACCTGAACGAAATTTGCTGAACCATCATTGACACTTAGGAACGTACAAAACATTTCTATAAACTTTTTTGTGGCTACAGAGGTGTTGTTTCCCTTCTTGTATTCAAACAGCATTACATGCTGAATGTGTATCTCGTCATGTGCCATCACTATAAGATTAGAGTATTCTAAACTTTACACTAATATGACATTTAGTTGGTTCGTTTAACTATTATACATGATGTAAATTTTTTGGGGAGTGGTTAATGAAAGTTTTCCAAAATGCAGTATTATTTCTTGAGGACCTAATACTTGAAAAACTTCTTCAGCTGTTATTATTTATATTTCATTTTGTTTATTTATCTTTGGTACATAGATATAACTTTGCCTTTGTGTTTTGTTATCTGTAGTTTTTGCTTTCATTGTTACCCTTGACATTATTATCATGTATTAGTTTTTCATCATTGTAACTCTTAGAACAGTTTGATTACCTTCTGATATAGTGTTTGCTTGAAACATTGTAGTAAAGTTATTTTTTTCAACCATTGTTTGAACACAATTTTTCAGCTTCAACGTTCTTATCTTACCCACTTTCACCAGAATGTATTATTAACATTCTTTCCTTTAACACTGTAAATTAGGCTAATTTGAGCATAATATACAAAATTCTGTTTAGTCAGATGAAAGAATGTAACTAGAATAGTATTAACATTATATAATATTGTTTACAAATCCATAATAATGGTAATTAGGAAATTAGGGGAGAAGAAATATACACAAATTCCTGGCAAGATCCTGGTAATAGTGTAAAATTATGTATATCAAATAAATAATAAGAAGCTGTATACTGAAATAAAAACATTCAACATCAACTGTTGGGTAACTAACATTACACTACAATTACATTCAGTACATTTATAAGCCTTTAGCTTTAATTGTTTAGTAGTCATATTGGCAAAGGTAGCTCTTCACATAAATGAAGGGTAACATATATTTAAATCATCATTCCTGTGAAAATATAAGTATCCACTTGTCATTAAAACATTTATTTGTGACAGATTTTTCCAACTCTTTTAGTGTTATATAGTCAAAAATCATTATTTATTAATTATGTATATGTGTATCATGCACTGTTGATGAAAGTAACATGAGGGGATGATGAATAATTATCTTAGGATTACATCCTGCCTTTTAAGTTTCATAGCCTGCTGGCTTAAAACTGTGTTTATTATATGTCTGTCTGTCTTTCTACTTCCCTATAGAGACATAAGCATGTATTCATATTTAGACATTAAAATGTTTCTACTTCTCACTGTGAATGAAAAACAAGAAAAATGAGAAACAAAATGTTCTAAAAAGTAAATAGCTCAGTTTTTTGCTTCTTTAAAAATTTACTTGATAGACTTGATAAAAGTAATTATTTGTTAATATATTATTTCAAGTTAAATAGTGTTTGGTTGTTTGGGTCTTTTTTAACTTAAAATGGTAATTTTCCATTTTTTTAGTGTATGTAAATGCTAGGGCTGATATGATACGATAGTAGTCAATATGATACGTATCTAGATACAGAAGTTTTACTAACGGTTTTTACATAGTTTGACAGTCTTGACAATAAAATCTAATTAGAAACAGGTGTATAATGTTAAGAGCATTAAGTTATTTAGTGTAAGCAAATGTAGTTTCCTGCTACAATTTTAAGTAATTCTAGAAAGAACAAAAAGGATAATTTGATTTATTTTTGTATATTTTATAGTGGTTACGAGAGTAGTCAAACTGACTGATTTCACATGAAATTGGGGTAGTGAATATAGCAGGTGAAATATGTATACTTATCGAAAAAAAAGTTGGAAATTTATTTTGGAGATGTTAGAGATTACACAAAAGATATTTGTTAATTTTTAGACGGAGAAAATTATTATTAATCTCAACATGAAAATCACGTTACACTCAGAGCAGTGACTACTTTGACTCCATATATTAAAACATTAATTTTTGCAAAAATAACTAATTCGAAACTTTGATTTTTTTTCTGTCTAAAAGACTTGTAATGTTTACTGAAAGCTCGCCAACTTTCATGAAGATACATAAATTGTATCTAATCGGACGATGCATAGATTCAATTGTACCACAGTTTCATGATACATATTGTATTGCCACACCCCTAGTAAATGCTTATAAAAATATAAGACTTATTATGTGCATTATTTTTCATAGAACCTAGTTAACATTTTGAATATACTTTATTCTTCTTACAAATTGTTCTTAACATCTAATTGCAGGATAGTCAAAGTCATCCTTTGGGTTCAGTTGCCTCTGCCAGTGGTAATGTAGGATCAGCAAGCATTAGTAACTTCAACAGTAAGCTAACTTTTTCAGTTGTACCATCTTTTCCTTCTACCGCTAAGAGTAAATGGTGCTCTTTTCCCATAGTTCCCCCATTATGTCTCAACAAGCCCCCTGCATCACTCTCTCTGCCTTTCAAACTAGTGGATAATATCAGTGAAGAAACCGAGCTCAAAGTAAAAGATAAAGAAAGGTTGGCCATTAAAAATTTTCTAAACATCCTTTAAAGTTATAAATACTGTTATTACTTTTTTACATTTAAAGTAATTATCATTGTTTTTAGCTACTCTGTTTCTCATATTAATTTTGCTTATATTATCAACTAATCTGAATACAAAGCAAAATTTTTTGCATTTTATTAAATTTCTTTTCACTAAAAATTGCTTTTATTAAATAATAGTATCACAAATTTAGATTGTATTACCCAGAGCACACACAAAAATCATTGATCATCAATATTAAAAAAAAAAAAAATCAACACAGATATTATACAAACTTCTCTTTGATTGCTTTTTTTTTTTTCAAGAAATAGAATAATAAGGTTATTTGTATATTAAAATTAACATCCAACAAATAAAAATTAACCAAAACTGTATTTGGAGCCAATTGAGGTAAATAAATGTCTGGAAAAAATTTAAGTTGAAAATTTGGAGGTGAAAGAGATTTTCTTGTCATTTACCAATAGAGCTAAATTCTTATTTTTTTAAAAATATGTGGGGTCAATTCCAAAATATGAAATATGATTGTAAAGACACATTTGACATTGAATAATGATTTCAATTTATGCTTTTGTCTATTTTGTTGTTTTATAAAATCCAAAAACATTTGTTATATACACAGCGTGGTCACAAGTAAATAAACACCACCTTTTCAGAAAAAATGAAATTTTTCAGTCATATTCACATGAATT
>NW_013665851.1:458356-467700 GCF_000517525.1 Limulus polyphemus | reverse complement strand
GTCCTTTTAGTACTACTATTAGTGTATTATTTTTGTACAAAAACTGACAATTCAATATGAGTACTACCTGACAACTTTATATTTTAAGAGACATTATTTCAGTATGAATTTACGAAGTTGTTAATGTTTAATATTTTTTATTATATTTGTAATAACTTTTTCAGTCAGCTTATTAAATTGAGGTTATTTAAAGCAAATAATTTACATAATTGAAGAAATTGGACTTTATACAGATGAAGCATGGTTTATCCATAAAATAAAAGTCCACATTTTCAATAAAGTTCATAACTACATAAATTATATATCTGAAAGAAGGTATTACCTTTATTTTTAGTCACATCCTGATTAAAAGTCGTAAAAAGATAGAATTATATATTATATATATAAAGTACAGCTGAGAAAAAATGTTCAATATCTATACTAATTAAGATATTTATGGTACAGTTGTAAAAATTCATCCAAAACTGAACAAAGGGAGGGAACTGGCAATAAAGGAAAAAGTGAATGTGATAACACACAAAGAATGCAAGAGGACAGCAGAGGTTCTTTGAATGTTTTACAGATCCCTGAGGTATCAGATATTGAAAGAGAAACTGTGGTTCCTTGGTAAGTTATAAACATTTTGTATTGATAATTTTTTTGTACTTTTTGAAATTATAACCACAAAATAAATATGTTATTGGACTTCCTATCAAGTCAAAACCAATATGTGTTAGCACAGTGTTATATATAAATATTAAAATGACCAATACCATTTTTGCCATAAATAGTTGAAGATTTCTCTTAAAATATATAGGATGGTCCAAAATTATCTTTCCTATTTTAAAATGTAGTAATTAAGTAAATAAAGAAATACAACCATGCAGATTTCAACATTTTGTAGCCAAACTCAAACAGTTATTTTTTTCACTCCAGTGAGTAGCATTACCCCGTAAAATGGAAAATGTGCATAAATAGGCTCAACAGATTATATGAAATTTAAATGTGCTTAAGCTGTAGAGCATTATGATTGTAGGCACTTAGATTTTATATTGAGGGAATGCTCAATATATAATAATTAATATTGATTTCACTTGTGCATTTATGAAAATGCCTTAACAACATTAATTTTAGTTAAATATTTGTGTCAGTCATTATAGTACTAAAGAAGTTTGAGTAGGCTATATCAAAATGATTGCGAATATGAAAATCATGTGACAACCATGGCTGATGTAAAGGTGCAGTGAAATGTATCAAATTACATTTTGATATTTTGCTACTGAAAACTGATTACTCATGTGAAGGGTATGTAATAGCTCTTTCTGATGCAAAATAATCATACACTTAGATAGTAAAGATGTGTTAAGATTGAAGCTTGTACTTAGTGGGTTTGGAAAACAAAGGAGTATGGAACACCTTGGGGCACCAGGACCATCCTGCAAAAAGTTGTACACCATTCATAGTAAGTAAAGTGCAGAAGGCAATAGTGCACAACGTGATCAAGAAGGATCTCTGTCTGGAAAAATGACATAAATCATATTTACCAAAGTTGTATTGATGACATTTCCATTCAACTGTCTTATATCTGAAGGACTGGCAGAATGAAAGAGTTATACATGCTATTCCATTCAAGTTGTGAACAAAGAGCCTATACCTTTTCCTGCTATTGAAAATTCAAAAAGACTGGGAGACTATTGTCTCATGCACTAGATTAGTTATGGATAGCATGCAGGGAGGAATAGTGTGCTTTGGACATGACAGAGCCTTTCACAATGGGAACTACACTTCAGGGCTATTGTCAAGATACATGGCCATCAGATAGAGGATGACTGGACTGTAACATGTTGAGGCTCCAAAATAGTTTTGGTATAATGCACTCAACCTCTGTACTTTATACTGAAAAAATTTATAAAGATATCAAGCTTTTCAGTGAGCTTTATACATGCACATTTTTCCAATCACTTGGGTTTATATATACATATTAAAAAGTATTAAGTTCACATTTTTCATCAAACCATTGTATAATTACTTGGGTAATGCAGTTTCTTTTCAACTCTCTACCCAGGTTTTTTAATAAGACTATTTTTATGCTTTTTCATTTTTAATGTTTCAATTTTGCAGATGTAGTATAAAATGAGTTACGTTCACATAAGATTATATAACTCATGACAAATTGAGTACCGCAATCTGGACTTTCTTCAACTCTCTTTAGTAAAGCTAGGTTGGTGGTAATATTCCCCTTTTTTCCAAGTATTTTCATTTATACAGAAACTAACAAAATTTCAAATATCACTAAAAGTGTTAAGACAATAATGTTTTTTTTCGTTTTCTCCTTTACAATACTAATTGACGGATTAACCAAAATTTGAGAACTAAAACTTAATTTGCTTTGTTTCTTTCTTTTTTTTCAGTCTATGTTATGAAGAACCAGAAATCATTGATAACATTAGCAGAAGAGAAATAATGGAACACTGGGCTGTCAAAAACAGAACATTGTATGTAAAAAACAATTGTATTCAGACATTTTAGCTTTCATATTGATAATTTACTGTGTAAATCTTAACTCTAATGTTACTGTAAAGTAACTTGAACATACAAATGCAAATTTTAGCTTTGGGGCAGGTTGAATTTTTTTGTCATACAGTAAAGAAAAAGATTTTAAATAACCTAAATTGTGAAGCTGTGACAGATATTAACCCCCTTTTGTTACAGTAGTCTCAGATTGAGTTAATTTTATACAGGTACATTGATTTGATATTTTATTTGAGATAGGTTGAGGGGCAAAGGTATTAAAATTAGGTTCGTGTGTCTGTGTTTCTTCACATGTATCTCAAAAACTAATAGATCGATATACATGAAAATGTTACACAAGACGGGAAGTCAGTATAGGCCAGTGCTTCCCAAATTTGGTCTAGATCCAGACATTTTTTTCTATAATGGAGAGATAAGGCATTTTTGGATTAATAACTCTGTAAAGTGTGATCAGATTGGTACCAAATTTCATGAGCACATTAAGGTTGAGACTCCTCTTCACACTACAAAAAATTATCCAGATTGTCGATCATTCTGGATCTAAGAAAAATTTTCTGAATTTTCGAAGGTGAAATTTGAAGCTGTCCAATATAAATACATATAATTTCGAAAAGGAGCGGCTGAGTGAGGGTATGCAATCTCTGTGATTGCTTTTGTATTTAATTAGTTAAATTGTATTTCCAACAGGAAAAGTAGGGCCTTTAGTATGAAAAAATAGGGATAATTTAAATTTCATAGGATACTTACCAGTGTTTTTATACAATTACCTACTTTGTCATAACTATTAAAACATTAAGAAATGCATTGAAAGATTCATACATAAACTGATTTATGGGATGGCTTTCTCTAATTAGAACCAAGCTTCACATGAAACAGTTATTTGTTTACCTCCCTGTGCATGTTTAACAGTTGCTATTTGACACTATAATCACAAGCTACTGTCTATTAACAAGTACTATAGAAACAGTGAAATTGGTCATTTGGCAATGGCTGACACCAACATGAAGGTTCATGACCAATACTGTCTACACAGGTTACCCATTAGTGCTGAAATTTTTTCCATGTAGCATTTTAGTTTTCTACATCACCCTGAAAATATAACAATTGTTAAAGAAGCTATCTTCAGCATCATTGCTCTGGACATGTAAATTGTTAAAGTAATACAACACCAAGTGCATATATATTAGATTATTGTAAGATTAATATCTGTTAAAACTATCAAAGCCTAGCTATTTCAGGACTTGAAAATCAAACATCCAGCTGAAATTCATGCAAATAATAACCATGACAAGAAACACAATTTAACAAAAGCTGACATATATGCTTCAACTTGAAAACTCAAAAGTTAAATTAGCATTCAATGATTCCCAGTTATACTTCATTGGGATGGAGGTTGTGTTCACTTTAAAGCTTCTTACAAAAAGCAGAGAAGGCAGTTTGCTTATCTTACAAAAGAAAGTATCTGTGATGCTACAAGAAGCTATAACTTGTGCAACAACCAGCTTCTGAAGCACTTTGCTATCTTAAGTTAATAATGGTGGAAGTTAGGCTCTACTCACAGTATGTTTTGCAGTAAGTTTTGTATTTCATGTTAAACTAAACCAAATATGGAGTTAAAAATAGAAGTTTTGCCTAAAAATAAGGAAGGATGTATTGCAAGGCCTGATCATGTAATATATTAACCAATTCTTTATGCTGTGGTCCGCAAAGGCAGTACTAGAATCTTTCCAGTGAATTTAACTCGTAATGCCAAAGTTGGAGGCCATCTTTTCTCCCTAGTTCACACATGGATGTGTTGAACTAAACTTCTTGTAATCAGATATTAATAACGTATAAAGCTTAAAAAAATTGAAAATCAAAATTCCTACCAGTCAACATCTTTGTCATCCAGCTGTTTAAGACAAAACCTATGTAATCACCACATGTTTAATTCATTGGGTATTCTTTCCAAGAACATGTATCAAAACTGAGCCTTATTTTTTTTGGTCAGTTATAATTAGATGATAATTTTTTCTTTTGTGTTTGCATAAAAATTAAATGCTTATGAATATAAAGATTTTTAAAAGATGAAAAGAACTTTATTTTCATTTTAATCTTTACAGAGATGAAAATACATCTTGCATAGGTAAAATCTACAATAAATTGATGAACCTAGACAGTGCTACTTTACGAGAAAGGTCCCGCTTTGGATTGAGTGTCGTCTTGGTAATTGCTGGAATCCTCAGTCTTCTTGTGACATTTTTACCATGCCAAGCTATAGCAAGTACTTACCAAATGTACCCTATTTCAGTAGAGGAGATTGTTGAAATCTTATTTGCCCCTTATTTAACCCTAGAGTCCCCCAAAAATATAATTTAACAGTAACTTTCTTTCATTGTTAGACAAGTAGAGTAGCAGTGTACTATTATATAATGTAAATAATAGGCAGATTTAGCAAACAGGAAATGTTTTGTTGCCATAACCGTTTATTTCAGATCACTTATTTTTTTTATGCATATTAATGAAACATAATGTGGAGAAATAATACAGATTAAACAGAATTTAGTTATTTCTATAAGAAATACTGAGTAAAAGTAGTATTTAAAAACATTATTTAACTTTTAATAAACTGAAAGTTATAGCGTAATGAATGTATTAAATGCTTCGTGGTGACTACAAATTGCTAGCTGTCAGCAGTTATTTTTTATTATAGTGTATTTTATTGAAATGTTTTAATGTGCATTTTAAGTTGTATGACATCATCAGCGTAATGTATATAGTAGTTATTTTTTAGTGTTATGTATTTAACTGCAACAAAGTAATACACACACACACAAGTACATGATTCTAATAAATGACAAATCTACCAGTGTCATATCCTAGTAAAATTAAAATGTATTATACTTCTATTTTTGTAAGTTTGAAAATCTAATGCTGTAACAAACATTATCCTTGTGGACTGTTTAAATCTATTATACTTTTATATAGTACGCTGACATGTAATCTTGTCAGTATGAGAAGAAAACATTTTTCCAAAAGTAACGTCACAGGTTAGATTATATTTTATTTGAAGCATTTATTTTGCTTTTTATATATGTAATATATTTGTGTCATAAGTTTTCAGTCTTCAGAAGTATCAATTATAACATAGCACGACCAGCTACCAGTTGGATTTTTTTTTCGTACGTAAGTCCTAAAAATATACAATATGTTTATGAAATATTCCTAACCATCATTAAGTCCCAAGAATAGTTACTACGATCCAGGGGTTCCTAAAATTATTAACTTAATACTATTTGCAAAGAAACATTTTATGGTTATTTAAAAATTTGGTAAGTACATGCTAAATTACTAACGATTAAATACAAGAAACTTGAGCTGATGCAGTGTCATTGCAGCTTTGTCACCTCTTTTTTTTTTATTGTTATTTTTTTTATTGTTATTTTTTTGGCCTGTTCGAATGTTAATATGAATATAAGATTTATTTTGTATAAGTAATACTGTTATACATTCCTATATACCATCTGGTAACATGTTTGGTGTACTGTTTCAAAAAAGGGCACAAATTTGGACTCTTAAAGAGTATGAAGGTGGAATTGGATATTTATGTAGTGACTATATTGCAAAACTGTTTACATCTCTGTTGTAACCCACAATCTAAGTAAACTGTTAAATCTTTTATCAATCTATTTCAGTACTATTTGTTGTTGTGTTTCATATTACATAATCATGTTAAAATGTATCGAAATACTCAGTGTAATGAAATTTAAGTAAGGTTTTCTACATCATAAATACATATAATGTCTACGCAGTATAGCACTGTATGTAAAATGTTGAAATTGTGAACAGATAGAATATACAACTGCATACTATGTAACATTTGACACTAATTCTAATAGTATACTGAAAATTTTATTTTAATGCTTTTAAGGAATAGATTCCCAATCCAGTTAGAATATGTTACCAACACAAACTGATTTTTAACTTAATATTCAAAAAAACAATAACAGTGTTTAAAAGACAATTTTGACTACCTGTAGCTGTAAAAACATTATTAATCCAGATAACCTCATATAAAGGTATTTAGTATAATAAAATTCAAAAAGGAAAACAGTCTGTGATAACGGTTGATTGACTAATCCAGATTTTTATTATTTTAATATTTAAAGACAACACTCTTTTTAAAGTCTCATCTTTTAGTTTATTTTCTAAATGACATGCCAGAAAAAACAATAACATGCAACATTTTGGGGGGGAGAAAAACTAAAGAAATATAACAATCAGACTAACATCATTACACAAAACGTTTTAGCAATAGCAAGCAACAGTGATTAAACTAGAATTTTTACATACTATTTACAAACCTGTACAAAAAAATTATATGCAAGTTTCACTTCACTTAAGAAGCATATACAAGTTTTTAAACTCAGCAAATCTTGCCCTTTTGTGACCACTAGTTTCATCCTTGTTTTTCCTATCTTTACTCCTTTAAAATTCATGAGAGAACAAAGTGTTTACATTTTAAATGCATTAAAGCATTTATCATAACCAAGGAACCCCAAGCTTAAAACAATTTTATGACTAAGATAGTATATGTTTTGATGAATAATAAAAGTATCCAAATGTTAAAAATATATTTTAAGGTTTTACATTACTAACTATATGCAAGCAAGTTGCCATTCAGCAAAACAGAAGCATTTAGAAGTGTAATAATGGTAATGAATATATTTCTTACTCAGAAAAATAAGTCTATTTAATATTGGCATATATCTCCCATCTAATTATACGTGTATATAGTGATTTCTCCATGAAATCACATTCTGTACACACTAGAAGTTTGTTGCACTCATGCTTCGAGTAAATTTCTGGCCAACAAGCCTATTGAGTCTGGTCTCACTAGTTGATGGCTTCAATGGAATTCCTTGCAAACATCTTGCAGCTTCTTGCAATTGCCTAAAAATAATAACAAAAAAAAGTTTAAATACTCTTTAACATACAATCTTATGCAGCAAATATCTGTTAACTCTAAAATATTAACATCTATTTTCCAAGTTTTTATTTAATGAATCATATTCTTATTAGAATTTTTTGTAATACGAAGAGATTAATATCACAGTTTACTCAAGAAACTATCAACAGTAATGAACTGTTTTGGTCAAGTGTTTAAATGCTTCAAGATTAATAAGTTACAAATAGTATTAGAACCAATAAATCTGCTTTGCTGTGAATACTGCCAGAATCATTTGATAACTATGTATATTTTAGATGTTCTGCTGTTTCAACATTAACAAACAAAAATGATGCAAAAATGTAAGTCACTGATACAATAAATATTTACACATTGAATTCAAAGCTATTACAATACTAGAAATTATTTTCCAATTAAAAAAATGTCTTCAAATGTTGAGTTATTAGGTTATTACCGTATACCTTTTCAAAAAACTCAAGCAAATTATGTTTCAGTATAAAACGTCTTACCTTGAAAGAAGTTCATTTTTAAACTTCTCAGCATTTAGTTCTTTCCTTAGTTGAGATTTGGTTTTATTGGCATATGGTACTAAAACAGGATGCTGGGTGAGTGCAGCTGCTGAAGGTCTTAGTTCTGGGTCTTTCTGAATCATTTGCTACAATAAATATTTCAATATTTTATGTATTAATTTTGACATATAAAAATAAGCATATTTTTATTATTGTATCTTAAATACTTTAATATAATTCAATGTAGCACACATTTCAAGTCCTCTATGGAACAGCGGTAAGTCTACCCATTTACAATAGTAAAATCTGGTGTTCAATTCCCCACAGTGCACACAACAGATAGTCAAATATGGCTTTGCTCTAAAACAAACAAACAACAACAACAATGGGATTTCAACCACAAACTTTAAATCCTTCTGCAACCTATGGGAAGACAGCTTTCTGTTAACTCAAAACCGTGTTGTTTTTCCAATAAACCAACTTAAATGTCACATATGAACTAATTATAAACAACTAATATTGCTGAAAAACTTCTGAATGTTCACTACCAAATGAAGGTATCTGTTAAGTAATTGAATATATATAAAATTCTATGCCTCACAACCCATTTAAATTACACTTTTCAATCATATGTGCACATGAGCTGAGCAGAGGAGGGGCAGGCAACTGGCAGCACCCTCTATTACAAGAGATTTTTCTGGTTATTTGAACTGGAAAATGGGATTGACTGTTGCTTCAATAACATGCCCACAACTAGAAATAAAAAGTATGTTTAATGACATTGCACATCAAACCCCAGACCCTCCAGTCTGTAGCTTGACACTAACCACCAAACCATGTGCAGCTCAAACATTTAAATTAAAAGGATTTGAAATTGATGCAAGTATACTAAATATTTTCTAACAACACATTTGACTTAATTCAACATGTGTCCTGCTTAACCCTAGAATGCCAGCATGCTTAGTTTAGCATACAGGTTTAACTTGTGACCCCACACTGGTGTTCTAGTGTAAAAAATGATAGAATCTAATACAAACATATATTTCTAACAAAGTTTCCACTTTCGGACTAAAAACGTTTTTTTTATAAAGGTAGGAATTCATTTTTGATTAAAATCATCTTTAGTAATTAAATAGAAAATTAGACCCCTCCTGTCACATCCTCTCTTTCATTTCATTATATATATTACCAATATAAATCAAGATTTTCTTCTATCAAATGACATATTGTATGTTATGTTCTGAACTGTTAAATGTCAATTTCATTCAGAGTACGAACAATGTTCCCGTGGGAAAGTTAATGACTAGCTTGGATGAATTTGCAATGGCTTTTGTCGCATAGTTAGAAAGCCAGGAAAATTTTGAGAGGTAAGTGAA